>NW_010972598.1:4716929-4785214 GCF_000737465.1 Haliaeetus leucocephalus | reverse complement strand
GCCCTGGATACGGAGGGCTCTGCAAGCAGCCGGAGGGCTTGCGCTCCGCTTTGGTATTTGCTCTGAGTAAATTCCTGGAGCAGATTTACGGCTGCGGAGCTGGGAGGCCTGGAGGACAGGATTGCCCTGAATGCCGCTTGGCCAGCTCCCTGTCAGAGCTGGTTCACATGGGCAAATAAATCGATAATGTGCCCCGACTCCATGTCACTGCTCTCGCCCTCTCCAGGAATTCACCTCGCACGGCCAGGGCGCTTACTAGTTTTCTGAAGGCGGCAGCAGGACGTTACAGGCGATGTTAACAAGCGCGCGCTTCATCTGTTCACGTACGTGCCTAAGTTTGGCATAACCTTCCTGATTCTTGAAATCAGAAGGAGGTGACACAGGGTGCAGGGGTGTCCTTACCCCGGTGCATCCTTCTCACATCCCGACGCCTCTCCCGGGCGCGTTGGCCTCCCGCTCCCTGACCCCTGCCGCCTTTCCTGGTGAGGACTGGTTCCAGCTCTGGGATTACATTCCAGTCACCGTCCCAGGGCCCGCTGGCTAA
The DNA here is from genome assembly GCF_000737465.1 of Haliaeetus leucocephalus. Lineage (NCBI taxonomy): Eukaryota > Metazoa > Chordata > Aves > Accipitriformes > Accipitridae > Haliaeetus > Haliaeetus leucocephalus. The sequence goes on along the minus strand of NW_010972598.1, from coordinate 4,784,670 downwards.
CCTCAGGGGCATATTGCGTTTGTAAAACTTAAGCCAGGCTGCCTGCAAGGATTACGCGGACGGACAGAGACAGATCTTGGGAATGCTTCAGGCAGCAGGATCCCAGGACCCACCTGCCAAACTAAGTTTAGATACACACGAGGTAACAGCGGTTAAGTCTTCCGCAAACACAAACTTCGGTCCGCCTGTACGCCCCTGCTTCTCGTACTCTCTCCCATGGCATCTATTTACGGCCACGTTTCTTATTTTTTCCCTTGGCTTTTGGCCGTTGTTCGTGCTGGTCCTCACCTTATCGACGGGAAGCAACCCGTCCCTGTCAGATGGCTACCAGCCTAAATGGACCTCTGGTCCAAGCCAAGGGAGCAACTTCCCTGCGAGGGCCAGCTGTGCAGACCCCAAGATGGTGCCTTTCTCTGGAAGTTAGGTACCTAGACAACACTTCTGCACTTGAAAACATCTTAAATCCCTGGGAAAAAAAAAGAAGTCCTAGGCAAGCGACACCAGTATTTCACTAAAACCAGGAAGGGCAAGGAGCCCGACGTGCCGCTCTGCTCCCGAGCAAGGTTACACGCACAGCACAGCCGCGGAGCTGCAGGCACGGGAGCCCCGGTGGCACCCCATGCCCCCGGCTAGGTGCCCGCCCTTGGGAAGGCCAGATCTCAGCTCAGAGAGACAAGTGGCCTCCAAGGGCGCCCAGCTCTCTTCTGTGGCCGCAGAGGACTGGAAGACTTTGGGAAAACTGCTTCACTCGATGCCCTGGAGTTTAGATGCCAGTTAGTCGCCAGCAGACTAAATCCCACTTTTAAGCCAGTTTATTTTAAACTCTTGGAGACCATGGTAGGATTTGGTCCAGCCTACCCCAGTGGCACTTCAGCTACTGGAGGGGAAAGAGAGCCAAAATTCCCAACCCTGGGCTCGGGGAGCCCTTGCCCTGAAGCAAACTCTCTAATGCTCACGTGAAGCCAGCCCGCTTCCTGCAGCCAAGAAGAAAGAGAAGTCTCTTTTACCTCTGAACCGGGGCTTCCTGTTTACCAAAAAGAAGAGATTGTGCTACTTTATCTTTCTTTCAGATCCTCCAGCTGCCGAAGGATGACTACATGTATGCGTCCCTCCTCAGTGCTGGCAGCGGCAAGAAGACAGAGGTTTCTACTGGCCTCTCCTGTGAAACTCCCGCCTGCCAATAACTCCAAGGCTCTCTGGTCGTACCTCTGCTGCCGCCCAGTTTTCCTCAGCGGCAGATGTAGGGCAGAGCCAACGCAGTGCTTGACATTTACACATTGACTACGGTTTTCTCAAGGAGGCCAGTGAAACTAAGCAGCCAGTACATTTCCTTGGGTGGTTGTATGGCAGAACTGAAACAGGAGCAATGAAAATGAAGTCGATGGCCAACAGTACACCAACTCACCCTTGCAATACTAGCTTTTAAAGCGCAAAGAATAGGAGCATTTCAGGTTGATAACATAAATTTTACTGAAACTAAGAGTTTTCAGATGAGAATCAGCCACCATATACAAACATATGAGTGCATTTTTGCAAGGTATCTATTAAAATGTTTGGAAACGAAGTTAGCCATAGCCTAAATTGAAATCCACTGAAGCAGTTGTCATGTGTGTGCTAAAAAAGATTATAAACTGCTTGCACTGAAAAAATTGTTGAGAAATGTAAGTAGGTGCAATTAAAGATTTTATCAGAACGGTAATGTTCTTCTCACTTGAATGCTTCAAAGTGCAACCTATCTTTCAGCTCACGCGGATTTTCTTTAATTACAGTAATTAAAGCTCCTGCTGCCGATATGACAGCATGCCTGTTGTTCAGTTTTAAATCTGAGTTGTGCAGTAAAGTACTATGCATTCTGAATTCATGTACATCAATATAAATTTGCAGCAGCTCCATGAAAGTGAGTCGAATGACACCAGTTCATGCCAGAATAACTTTAAATCAAGTCTGGTTCTTTTTATCAACATTGGTTCACTGATAACTCCCTTTATTCTACAAACAGTATCTGAATCTCACTTGAAATCTATAAAGTCTTTCAGCAGAATTCTTCCTGGATTTCTGCTATGATTGTCTCTCTTCTGCATACATGCAGAAGGTAATAAGATAGAAAACAAGCAAGAAACAAGAATATGAGTGGTATTTCCCTACTCTTCTCACGGACAGTAGAACAAGCTCACAGCACTGAGATCTGCACAGGTCACATTGGTACTCAAATTCTTCAGTATGTGGTATTAACATTCACAGGCAGTGGATTTAGATCAATGGTTGCAAAATTTTAGGGGTCAATGAGCCACTGTCCATTCCCAGAACTTCTTAAGTCACCACTACACATTTTTCATATGGCTCCATCTACTCTCATCATCCAAGTTTCAGCTGAAAGCACTACAAAGATAAAGTAAGGCCTAGATTTTGCAGGCCGTTTCTACAGTCTCAGTCTATCTCTCTCCTTTCCAATGAGTATTTACCTGTCTAGGAAAATTTACCTGTGTTTTAATAGTACACTAAAGTCAATAATAAAAACTGTGGAGTAATAGATATAACATGTGAGCTGTCTTGAATCCACGATCTTAAATCAGAGAGGTTTGTGGAAAGGGCATCTTTTGTCAGCCGAGATGAGCAGTCTTTCAGCAGGGAATGAATAATGGTCTGTTTTCCCAAGGAAGCACATTACTCTATTTTTTTCCTATGCTACTGTAAAAAATCTGAAAGAGTGAATAACACAGCAAAACTAATTTTTCTACCATTGACTTGTCCAGTAGCTGTGTGAGCCCACGTAAGGCTTTGGCACCCACAAAGTCCTGCAGCGTTCCAAAGTTCAGTTACATGGCTGGCTAAAAAGCACCTCTTTTTCTTTGTTTTGGACTTTTTACCTGCCCATTTCTCTTAGTTTCCTCTAGTTCTTCTGCTTTGTGGAAGGGAATAATTACTTTCTAGGCCCTCTCTCTGCGCTGCTCATGGTTTTAAGCCTCATTGTCAAATCTCCCCTCTGCTCCTTTTGTTCCACTCTGAAGAGTCCTGGACTAATCATTCACTCTGTACCATTTGCTTCAGCTTTCTTGCCCTTCTTTGAAACTTTTCTTGTTCTTTTTAGCATGAGAGAACTGGAGCTGCAGACAATATTCAAGACGTGAGTTCACCATAAATTTCCTGCATACTATGCTTATGTTTTCCTATCCTCCCATTCCTTAATAATTCCTAATGTCATACTTCCTTTCATCCTCCACCACTCAGCACTGGGCTGACAACTTCATAAAACTGTGTGTCGTCACTCAGGGATCTCTTCTACCCAAGTACTAGGACTTCTCTCTTCATCACTTCTCTCTCTTCATGCAAAGATAGGATTGTTTTAACTGGGGTGCATTTCTTTGCTGTTATCAACATTGATTTTTTTCTGCCATTTTAATCTCATAACTCATAGCTTGAAATCCTTTTCCCAGCTGACTTTCATTTTTGCTACCTAGAGTAACTTACCATCAGGAAACTCTCTCAACTCAAACTATGCTTCTTTTTTCAGATAACTTCTATGTCAGACAACACAAGCCCAGTGGCAGATTTCTGAGACTTCACTGGTGACTCCCCTCTCCTCCCTCCTCCCAAAAAAACTCCAGTAGAGCTGTGAGCTGGTTTTTTTTCTACAAAAGCTATACTGGTTTTTCCGTATTGTATCACATATGTTCATGCGCCTGCTAATTATGTTACATATTATAGTTTCTACCAATTTGTTCAATATTTCTGCAACTCTTTGTGGTCACTTCAGGTCAGATATCAAGATATAAACATAAAGCATTTGTTGTGGTAAGCCGTTTTTCCTTTTTTTTTTTAAGTTGAGCCTTTCTATATTTCATGAGTTTCATTACAGTCAGTGTTGCCTTAGAAAGATTCAGCAGCAAAACTTTGCCTTTCACAAAAAAATATGATGTCACTCTACATTTATTAGTTTTTGTTGTTTGTTTTTTTTAAAGGAAAATAGATAAGCCAGATCAACAACACAAAGTTGTTAATCACAACATTATGAATAAGTTATGAGATAAACGTAATCATTTTCTGGCAAACTGACCATGATTTTTACAAATAGATGAACTCTACATAACAAAACCCAAACCAACCTCTTCAAAACATTTCTGCTCCTGCATGAGACTCACACTGCATTTCTCCCTGTGATTTCTGATTAGCAACCTAATAGTTTTGTTTCCAGTCCAGCCATGAATTTCTTTGTGAATTATCTTTGCTGGAAAAGGAAAGATAATTCAGCAAAGGTAAATGTTCCATGTTTGCAAACACTTTTTTTCTGATTAGGGCACTGGATGTCTCCATCTTCAGAAGCAGTAACCCACCTCCATGCACGGAACGCTAAGGAGCATTTGGGGTGCTCCTTAGCTGCCAGTAAAGCAGATGCAGAGCGATCACGGGGCTGCTTTCAAATACTCCTCCGGCACTGGGGGGGCTCGTGTCTGCCTGTCCCCCCGTGCAGGAGGTACTGGCTTGGTGTCAGGGGGAGGTGAGAGGCTGGTTCTGTGCCCGTTCCCCACGTGTCACGGTGTTCGTGGGAGCTCGTGTCAGCATTGCAAATGGGACATTTCCGTAGGGCTGCTCTAATGGGGACAAACTGCTCCCCCCAGCCCGGCAGCTCCAGAGAACGGACATTTAGAGGCATTTGGTTCCCTGTTGGTACGTATACCAGCTTCAGCTCTGGCACAGTGGGGGGATCTGACAAGAAGAATGATGATGCTGAGCAAGCGAAAGGGTGCAAGAGAGCCAGCGTGGATGATACACAGGGTTTGCATCGCCTGCTTTGGAGTAAACCCAGCCTATGAAGTAGTCACTGTAACAACACTCAGCCTTTGTGCTTTTCTGCTTTTCTTTAGGTGGTGCTGTCTCCAGATTAGCATTTTTGGACAGCCACTGGCTCTGAAGACACAACGGGGCACAAAGCATGCTCTATTTCAGACACTGTCATTTCCCCACAACCAGCAGCAGTCTGTGCTTCGGTCTGAAGCGTTCTGACAGTGTTATGTCAGTTCCTCTCCATGCTCTTCTTACTATGTTTGCTGTTCTTTCTCTAAGTATCTCAAGCATTGCTCCAAGCCACCCATTTGAGGCTATAATGTAGCATTCAGAAAGAGAAAATGGCATTGATTCAAGGCAAGGGAGGGAGCCCGTTTTGCAGTTTGATGCAACTCAGTGGAGCTCTGTAGTTATTTAGTTGCATTGAATAATTCAGTGGGGAGGCTGTCTGAAACGCAACAGCCTCTTTGTTTCCTATGAAAGGTGATGCATGCTCATAGGGCTTCAGACATCTATCCAGCAACCAGCAGACTTTTTTAGAAACACATGCATTTATACATTCAGAGACTAGCTCCCAGCACCCCTCCAGGCCCCCTGCCAAATCTTCTCATTTTTGCATTATAAGGCCAAATCCTGTGCACAGTTTTGTCAGCATTACTGCTTTCAGCAGAGTCACCCCAGAGTCACACTGGTGCAAATGCTATAACCTTCGGTGTTTCCCCAACCCAGCACGTGCCATCCTAAACCTTCTCCCGCACCTGGCCAGTAGCCCTCCCCTGCCTGCTGACCTGACACAGGAGCTGACACACAGATACCAAAGCAGAAATACCAGTCCCCAGCTCCGATCAGTCCCCAGACAAGCACCAAAACATGTGTGACAGCTGCTACTCACCCCTGAGCCCTCACACCAGAAACCTCCCTGCCAACCTTCACGGCAAGCAAATGCCCCAGCCACCTCTGTCCAGGATAATTTTCCTGCACTTCCCCCCACAAGAAACCTGACTACCACCACTCCACGGCGAGGAGAACGACCCTCCTTGGGGACCTTTCTTTCTCTCATCAATCTTCCCCATTTCCATGCAGCCTACCCTTCCCTTGGAAATTAGGCATCATCCTAAGGAATAAAAACTGTTTAAAAACCTGTAGAGCATACCTGGTTTCCTCAGAGAGTTGCAACTAAAAAGCAAGGGGGCAGTGACACAGAATTACATGGGCATCCTCCTTCTGGGGACTCCTCTGCTAGCACTTGATACGGCCCCGGTCAGAGGGATGCTGCTGCATCTGCACAAACTGCTGCAGTGAAGCCTCAGAGTTTCTGTCAGGCTGCTGGATGAAATCACAGCTTTCTTGCTGGTACGCTCTGGCTCCTTTTCAGCTTCACACAAGCAGCCTCTCCTGCAGAGATTTGGAATTTGGAGGTTGCTTTGGTTTGGGTTTTTTGAGTTGGTTGTGCTACTGTGTCTGCAGTGCTGCTGGAGAAAAAAAAAAAGGAAGGGAAAGAAAGAAAGATGAAAAGAAACTCGTGCAGGCTTTTACTGTCAGTGGTGCAGGAGGATGAGTAAACAATGCAGACAGCTAAAAAGATTGTGCTAAGTGGTGCAAGAAGCTAAAAGCTTTCCAATATGCCATTCCATTGTGTTTGCTTGAGTATTGTATACAGGCATATAAAAAGGGAACAGTTCAGCCTTAAGGCCACATTCATGTACTGAGACGACTGTGTGAAGAACTCAAAACTCTGTCCTGTTCTGCCAAAAAGACTTTCAATGAGCAAATCTGAGCTGATTGTCAAATAGAAGTTTCTGGTCTCCAATTGATGTTATTTCTCTAAGCCCAACATTTAAAAAAGAAACAGGTGATCAAACCACACAATTCAAAATCTACATATACATCTCTGAGCCTGCAATTTTAGACATCCCCTTTTGAACTTCCATCTGCAAGGACAGCAGGCCTTGGCCAGGATCCCCTTATTCTAGTCACAATAAAGACATTATATTTGTTCTAAAATACCGAATTACTTGATCTAAAAGTGAGTGATCCCAACTGCATAGGCACCAACTCTCTTACGGCTAACACCAGTGTGCTGGTTTCAGTTCAATGGGAAGAGATCCAGAGCCCCGAACCCTTTAAGACAGTGATCTGCCTTTACGCTGTGAACATCCTGGCAGCAGCCAGGTGCCAAAAGCCCAGCTAGAACTGAGAAGTCACTAGCTCTTCTTGATGCACATCCCTGAGCAGTAAGCTGAGCTGTCAATGCAATATTTGTGTTTCTCATGACGAATTGGTGGTTTAGACTGCTGCTTTGAACTTCGCTGCCACATATCACCATGCCAATTTACCCATTAGTCTTAATATACTGAATTTCCTTTATGGCTTCTCCTGTCAGTACAATATGGTCTTGGGATTTGATTCAAATATTTGCTGGGCACATTCGTATTTTACTTTCTGCATAGTCACAGCTATAGCTCAGGGCACGGTTTCACTAAGCCCAGGTGCTGGAAAGGGAGCGCTCGTGCTTGTCTGATCTTGCAGTCAGCTGGATCAGCCCACTGACCCAGCTGAAAAACAATCTGCGATTTTTCTAGGGCAAGTTTTCAACCAGATCAGCTTGCTGACCTGTTTGATGGCATAGTCACAAGTACTGTGCCAACACAAGGGAGGAGGGGGACATGCATCTGCAAGCACCATCCGTTTTGATTTCAGTCTGCACACCAGTCTCTTAAGCCTCACCATGAAGGCAAAGTTTACCATACACTTGCTGATCAACACAGGTGCTGGTTAAACACAGTTGTTTTGTGCTTGAGTCTGCATTTATAGTCACCAGACCTACACCACCTTAACTTCAGAGGATTTACTCCAAATTTATATCATCTGAGGGGTAACTCAGACAATCTCTGTGCAAGGAGCAGCTTGTATGAAGGAAGAAGATACTGATCACCACCAGTGCAATGTTGCTGAAAACATGTAATCACCATTTAATTTGACTTCTCAATTTTGGCAAGCTCTTGGAAATTCTCCAGACATAAAAGTCCTTCCTATTCGTACACCAAGAGAAAGCTGCTTCTCAATTTCAAGGAGACAAAACCTGGCACATAAGGCTATGAAATACTATAGCCAAATTTTCTGTCTGACACAGAAACGTAAAACAATTCCTGCACTGGTGCTGCAGTATCTACATGTCATAATATGACTGGGAAATCTGTTTGTACATCTGCCTGGGCATTTATAAAAATTTTGATGGCTCTTCAGAGTTTTGCTTGGAAGTCGGACAACTGCAGTAGGCAGATGAGGCTTGAGGTTTGTCTCATCTAAATTCTCCCCCCAATAAATTAGACATGCAATCTAAAATAAAATCCTTATGTGGTCAGTGGGGAGAGATAGAAACCTCCAGAAGACAAACCAGTCTGTCCTAACACAGGTATGCTGCATGAGTGGGATGAACTGGCCCCTGAAAATGCCCCTGTCCCTCCCTCTCCACTGACAATACAACTGCCTTAAACTGAAGAAGGAACTCCCCTGGGCTCACTAAAGGGCTGATATGAACCAAATAAAACCCAGATTCATAAGGATGAAATGGACTGTGAGGGTAATCTAGAGCTGTGTGCGTGCTAAGTTATGCACAGGTCTGCCATAAACTCGTGCAAGCCTATTTTCTTCTAGCTTCTTGAGCTAATGTTTGCCGATGGAAGGGGAAACCAGAGCATCCATAAGGTTGAAGGTCTGGTACAGGGTGTACTTAGGCGACTGGGAAGTCCCAGGGCCCATGCGGTTTTACTGGGGTGGGAAGGGGGGCCTCCTCTGTCAGGGAGGTGACTGTTGTGGGCAGAGGAACCACGCGCTGAGCAGGAATGCAGAGGTCCAAAGCTAGGGTAGAGCTTAGATCCTGCCCACCCTGAGGGCCTGCCCAACATACTGGGAGACAAGCACAACCACCTGATGAAGGTCCAGAAGTCTGCAGCACCTTAAAGTCTAGAAATGCTCTTCTGGCAGAGAGTGAGAGCATCAGGCTTTCAAGTCTATATGCATGTTGTACAAAGTCAATTTGTCACTTGCTGGCTCTAGTCCAGGTAGGACATAAATCTTACCCTAACTACAATTTTAAACAGACACTTCCACTCAGACCATTTTGCAAGTATGTGCAATTTGGGAACAGAAAAGCCTAAATGCTGCACGCACTCAGCGCTGAAACAGTACCATTTCCACGGCCTGCGTGTGTCACAGCTGATGGCAATGGAGCCCGAGTGATGGAAATGGCTTCCTCCAGGCAGAGCAGGTTTGTTGCTGTGCTATTTCTGAGCCCTCTGCTTACATCTGTTACTGGAAATGACTTACATTTATTTCTAAATCTGTCTCTATTGATTAGCAGTTAGGAAGTGGCTGCATGGCTTAATATAATGATCATTGCTCTCGCTCCTTTTGTTATTCCTGATGCACAGAAGACTGTTCTTTCTTTTTTTAGTTGCAGGATGTTCTCGTTAGCTCAGCTTAGCACTGTGTATACTCACAGGGTATTCGGGATTTTCTTTTGAAGTATTTTACACTGGCAACAAATAGAAAACAAAGTGCATATTACTTATTTTGAATGAAGCTATGACTTTCTACCAAAACATTAATGAGGTGTAAAATATCACATAGCTCACCAGTTTTTATTGCAGTAGGTATTTTGTTGGCTATCTTCATTACAGAAAATGCTTGGGTTTCCCACAAGTATGTTAATTACACTTACAAACAGTTTTGGTTTACACTGCTTGTAAGTCTATGCTTTGACTGAAAAATAAAGTTGATCTTTTATCAGAGGAGTGCATTAACATTTGCCTTTAAATGCATTCATTGCAAATATCACATTATACAATTACCACTACCTGACAAGCATTACACTTTTTGTGATTATAGCTTGAAATAACTTTTACTTAGCTCATGCATTCCAGCTTCTTTCCTGAGGAAAACTTGGTATCAGAAGTCAATTATCGGTTACAGAAGTATATTCAGCCATTTTCTTCAGCACTTTCTACTAATTTTCATCCTGGTAAGAGAGTTAGTTGAAAACACAAGTAAAATTATACGCGGTTACACAAGCAGTCAAAAGTAATTCTCATCAATGTTTGTTGTATATGTTCAGTCAGATGCTCAGCAAGATGGTAACAATAGCTCCAGTGTAGTTCAGTGGAAAGAGTATATGGACTATTATTGTATGCAGTGTGTCCAGTCATGTGATATTCATGTCCTAGCCGTTTCCTTAATAGCCCTTCAACATCTGCATCACCGCAGATTGGTATAAGTTATGGTTCTCCAGGGTTTGTTGGAGAAGAGGATCAAACAGACAGTTTAAGTTCTGGCTGAGGTTTCTTGGGGAGCTCACCTACCTGCATTTCCCCGGAGTGCTGCTGTACCATTTGCCTCGGCCTCTAAACACTGCAGCACTCTAAACCACTAGCCACTGTCTGAGTAAGAAAAACAGAACTTTCCAGGTGGCCACCACCGTGCTCCTTTTCAAACCGGCAGAGCTGTGGTGCAGTAGTGCCAAGCTCCTGATGGGGACACAGATACACTCATTTCCCCATCCAGCCGTTCTGCGGTTGCTATTCTTCCTTTTGGGACCCAGGAACATCAGTTTATGGTCAGAGTCTGGATCTAAAAGAGGTTGCAAAGAGTTGTTTCAGGTGCAGCATGGAGCCATCCCATCGGGCTGCCGCTCAAAGGTGTCTGACAACAACATCATGAATTTCAGGAGCCATCTTTGAGTCTCTGGCTCTCGCTACACAGCTCTGGCATGTCCTGAAATCAAGACAGCTGTCTCTCAGCTATTCATGGCCAGCAGGAAATGAAAGCTGATCATTCGCCTTCATCCTTTTTCTGAGAAAAGGACTTTAAACTGCTGCTGGCACTGAGGGACTGAGCGGAGTAACCCAGCAGATTATAATAGTACCCCATCCTCTCCCATTGTACAGCAGGGCTCCCGTTCGGAAAACTTACAAGAAGCTACTGCTTCAGGTAGCTGGGACTGGTGTCCAAGTCGCTGTAACTATAGACAGAATTGATATGAACACCGTGGAGTCAGAAGGAAGACCCTTGCATCTGGAATAATATCTTCACAGTGCATGAGCGAGGTCAGTTTTGCTTACACTGGTGCTGACTTACCAGCTCACTTCTTGAATATGTATTTTTCACAAGGCAATACTGGAGACCAGAAGCTCTCCCGTGTGGCGTGCACTCTGCATACCAGCTGCTTTAACACATTCTACTCGTACTGAACACACTCAGGACATCATGGTCTAACACTGCGGATGTCACAAGAAGTTTCACCTCAGTAACACTAATGCTGTCCAGGCCAGTAATAGCAATGCTAGGCCCTTTAAGAAAGCTAGATGTCTGTTTTTGTTAACACAAAATCTCTAAGAGATGGATGAGGAAGATTACAAAAATTAGAAGATAATACTAATGTAGACAGCTGATGCTGATTTAGCTGCAACATACAACAATTTTTAGTCATCCTTCAAAGGATGCTAATCTTTATCTTGGCAGGCTGATAAACAAAACCACAATCACAGGATACACAAATGACTCATCCTGGAGGGCTCTGCTTCTTCAGCGCCAGTGTGATGTTCCACCTAAAATACATACATGCAGAATGTCATTTAAGAGCCAAGAAAGGCTAGGGGTGGTATCCTCGGCTGTGTGCTCCACTGCTTTCCCACCAGCCTCCCTCCCAACCCTGTGTACAGTGTAACAGCTCCTATAGCCTGCTTACAGGACTGTAAGAGAAACACAATGCAACTCAGTCACAGATGGAAGCTGTCATTTTGATAAAATGGCCAGAATCAAATCGTGCATGTACATTCAGAGAGGTAGCCATTTTGGAAGGAGATGCTAAGAAAGGTCCCTTCCTCAACTTCACCCTGACCCAAAATTAAAACAAACAGCAACCCACATCCCTAATCTTAATCTTTAAGCATGTTCCAATGAAAGAGAGGCATTTTTGTCTCATTTCATTCTGGTTTTGGTTGCTGATTTTTATTACTAAAATGGCAGGAAGGGTGGTCTTGTGATTATAGTCGCAGGCTACGAGTCAGGAGATCAACGTCCAGCTTTTCAAAATTTTCCTCAGTAGCTTTGGTCTCTGTTCACCCTAGGAAAGAGTGAGTGATGTGCTTCCTTAGCTTACAGGATTGTAAGAACTTTTAAGATGCGAAAAAATGCTTTCAAGAACTCTGTCCACGATGTCAGGTCTTTAATGTGGCAAGACCCTTGATTTCACAAGCAAAGTTTTCACAGACAAACCACTTTGGCCCGAAAAACCAGATCTATAACACAGAAATGAAAGGCAGAGATGTGTGTGTTAGTGATCCAAGGGAAAGGGAAAGCCTGTTGTTCTTTGACTGTGGCACAGGTGTTCCAGGAGAGTTAGTTGGTGGAAATGTCATCAGTGATTCTACCACCAAAATCAGTGTCAGAGGTGATGAAGACAGGCCACGTTGTGATCAATGCTAGGGAAATACAATTTATATACAGGACCTATCCAGAAGCCCTTTGGAGTCAGCATGGTGTAATGTCACTGCCTGTCATTAATCTGGTCAGTCAAGCCAAGACCTGCTGTGTGTTTGCAGACATATGTTTCCCATGGGAACACAGCATTGTGTCCTCTTTCCTGGACATTATCTGTCCTTCATGCCTAGAAGAAGGCTGAATTGGGGTTAGTGCTCTAACTTCACTACATGCCCACAACAAACGTTTAAACATTAGGGACCCAACAATCTGGGTTTTTCCTGCTTTCTGTAATGGTCCTCCATTGTTGGCCAAACTGTTCTTTGAATAAATCTTTGAATTGTTCTTTCATTAGAGCTGCAAAAGGCCAGGAGCACCTTTGATATAAAAAGTGCTGGATTTAAGGTCTGGTGATGGGATGAAATTTGGTGTAACTAGGTCTAGTTATATCTCCAGCAGAAAATCTGACTAAATGAATGCTCTGTATGCATCTAAATCACTGTGGCTGCTCATCTTGCAAGCGAGCTTGGGGTAAGCGTTCTGTGGTATACTGATTGACACATGGCTCACCTATGAGATGCCATTTTCAGTTCATGGCCATGTAAATACAAAAATGACAGTTCCCAAATAGATTACAGGCTGAGCTTTTCCGTAGCAATGTGACATGGAAACACCAAGTAGTTTTACTCATGTAATCTTGTCAACCTATTAACATTTACACAGCGGTACTGCCTAAAGGCTAGCCCGTTCAGGGTCTCATTGTGCCAGGTGTGGTCCAAATAAATGACCTCCTTCCTTAAAGCAGGTTGCAACGTTTGGAGGCAGGGGAGATCCTGCTGCATTCATTGCAGAGTTACATGCCCCGTCTGACAATGTTCACCACTTTGTGGGAAGATTGTAAGGAGAGAAACAAACATAGCAAGCTAAAGCAGAAAGGGCTGCTGCTTATAAAAACATTGCCAGTCAGAAAGGAGACAGCCCCGAGAGTGAATTCTGGCTGTCTCGAGCGGTTGGAAACTTCTGAGAGGGCAGGCCATGGCAGGAAATAAAAAAGCACATTGAATAAATCACTTGATGCTCTGATTAAGAGGCATGGGACTGTGTATCATGTGATAGTTAAAGCCGTAAGCTCCAGCCTTGAAGATATTATGTGGTACACGGGCAGTCTGAATGGGCAGATGGTATTCATGAGCAGGATTACTATTTCTAGCAAAACAGGTCAAACCAAGTCACTTAGAAACGGAATTAAAATTTAAAGATAGTTATCTCTGAAGGTGTGTGACTTTTTAAAGAGAGCTGATGAATCGGGCTCATTATAATTGCATCATTTTAAACAACAAAATCATTCTGTGTAATAGAGAAAACCTCTGCCCTTGTTTCCTTTCTGTCAGCTAACTACACACACATTTTCCAGCACAAAATTTGCCTCCAAATAGGAATGGATCAGCTGGCTGGTACTCACCAAAAGTATTCATTTTCCTAAACTACCCAATAAGGCCACAGGCTGACTGATGTCGTGTAGTGAGTAAAAGCAAACACTACAAATAAAGCGTGGTTCACTTACAGCAATGCCTGCCTTTCTGAACAGTACCCAGCCTCACTTTCCTATGGCTTTTCTGTAAGCAGGCTCCTTGACGGGTGGCTGACTGCTCTGAGCCAGGGGTTAAAGCAGGTTGCATGGGCAGCTCCGGGACGAGAGTCTCTGCCCCGTGAAGGTATGGAATCGTTAAAATCAACCATGCGGCAGAGGCGCAAGACTGGCATAGGGCTCACATTACTTCTTATGGCAACAAGGGGACAACTTTGCTACCCCTGGTTGCTGGCTAGTCTGGAGCAGAGGGTACGAGGAGCCGCTTTTGCAAACACAGGTTCCAGCAGCCCCTCAGAAATCCCTGATCTCCCCACACTGAGGGAGGGGAAGTGATGGAGATCCCAAGGTAACAGCAAGAGCCGGGCAGCGGCTTACAGGGGCAGGGTGACAACCCAGAGGAAAGTCCCTGCAAAGGTGCTTTGGAAAGACCCTCAGGGAAGGGGGCATCCTGCTGCCTTTTCTACATGAGCATTAGCCCTCTGGGACCATTTCTCACAGGCCCACCCCCAGAATTTTTCTTTGCTGTAAGACCCCCCCAAAACCCCAGCACATTAGCAGGAAAACAGTATCTTGGTTGATTTTAATGGACACGAAACACCTGGGAATTTCAAGTGCTCTGCTTTGCCTTCCTGAGCCTGGGTGAACGAGACCCTGCTCTGCTCCCCACCGTGTGGCTCAGTGTCTCTTCACCCCTGGGGGAGTCTCCAAACCTCCTCAGCACCAGCTGACATCGGGGTCCCAAGGCAAGCCTGGGAAGCCTTGCCCGAGCCGGTGCCTTTCCCCAGAAGCCTGCAGGTGGGCGATGAGCGGCAGCCAGCACCAGCACTCAGCGCTGGGCAGTGAGAGGCAGAGCTGGCCCCACGGCTCGCAGGCGAAGGCACTGCCGGCCCCTGTTTGCCAGCGCTGCTCTGGCAGGCTGGGCCAGCCCGGGCTGCTGAAGGAGGCAGGCAGCTCCTTCGCCTTGGGCAGAGGAGGAGGCAGCAGGCAACAGCCTCAGAAGCTGGAGCAGAAAGAGGCCACCAACCTGGGACAGCTCTGCTCGCTTGTGAGAAACAGGGTGGCTCGTCCCTGCTCCTCCCGTGCCACTTCTGCATCAGCAGTCCTAGGAGCATGAGCAAATTACGCCTGGGGCTGCCACTGAGCCCATAAAGTCTTGGGCAAGAAAACAGAGAGCACCTTGCTCCACCGGCTGTTGGAGGTATGGCGTGGAAAAGCCATGGAGATGCAGGAGAGCAGAGGTGGGGTGAAAGAGACAGGTGAAGTCTTAAGGGAGTTGTCACAGAATTAATTACTGCTTGAAGAAGATGCTCATCATCAGGCAGTTCCTGTATGGGCTGTGATTTCAGCTGGGCCTTCAGAGACAGCGTCTGCAGCAGGGGCCAAAAAAATCACCTTGTTACATCCATGTGGGAGGGAGGGCACTGCTGTCCCTGTACAGGGGATGGGCTGGTTAAGCAACACCGAGAGGGTTCAGGTTGCATTGGGACGTTTGTGTGGTGGGCACTGCGCCAACACACAGTAAGGCAGTCTTTGTTCCAAAGGGTTTGCACTGCAGATGGGTCCACTGGTAAAAAGTAGAAGGAGAGCGGAGACAACAGACCGTCACAATTTTGTCTGGGGGAGGAAGGGAAGTACAGTGGGAAACAAAGGCTGAAGGTGGTAAACCATGGACAAAGGACAGTGGAAGAACTGGCAGTGAAGCTGGCTGGATGCGAAGGGACTGGGAGGAAAGGATGGCAAAGGGTTTGGCTTGATAGCTGATCTGCAAAGGAGGTAACCAGGGACACAGCACAGTCCAAGCACACTGTCAGCCTGTTTTGCCTCCCTGCTTTTGCTTGAATGAACTCCCTGCATCAGCCAGCTCTGCCTCTGGTGCCAGAGAGACAGAAGCTGGTATGTGCAGAGCAGATGTTGAGCAGCATGCACCCTGAAGAGAGAGATTGCGTTAGATCAATATCACATCAATTTCTGTGCCAAAAGGTGCAAAGTAAACAACTACGTATTTTGGCCGGTTCCAAAGTGGGGGTATACCTCATTCTGCAGTGATACTTTTATTCTAAGACTCAGACTCTTCTGCAACTAATCAAAACATGCTTTGTGTTTCCTCTACCCATGCCCACATATGAATTTACTATGCGTGATCGTAACGCTTGTGAGAAATACCAAACCGAGGCTTTTGGAAAGTAAAGCCATGCATTTAACCACAAGACACGTAAGCAGGACCTTTAGTGTGGCTCGTTCAGCTGCATGGGCCACGGAGCACGGGGGTGGGGGTGCTGCAGCACTTTGCTTCTCACAGGCACTTGTTGCTTCTTCAGCAAACGTGGCAATTCTGGCAGCTCTGTTGGTGCCTTTGCAGTGTGCATTGGCCAATGGCTGCTCTTTTTAGAGTTTCAGCTAAAGGAGAGTTATTGATTCTTTGTCTCTTATGTCTTCCTGTTTTTCTTTAATAGGCTGGAGAGCAAGGTATGGAGAGCAAGAAACAGCAAAAGGAATTCATTGACATTCCTTTCCGACCCACAGACTCACGGAAACACAAAAGGCTGCCAATTTGTAGGCAAACAGGCAAAGAACTGAATCTAAGTGCCCTCATTTGAAGTTGTAAACAGGATTTAAATGCTGCATTAGCCTTGTGACTTCTCTTTGGACTTCTACTATCCATAATTCATTATTTATTGCATGTGACTTGTCGTTTAAATCATATGTGTTATTTCTGCTATGCACTTGCCTGCTAGTGAGTTTGTCTAAACCTGGTCTATAAAAAAAGCTCCCTGAAATGTGAGTAAAAAGAAGCCCTTTTTGCAAATGTTGGTAGGAAATAAAAGGAAAACTGACATAGGGTAATTTTGAGCAAAGATTGCTTTTGGATGGGTAAAAGATTTGGAAATAGTTTCTTTCCTTTTTCATTCACGTCCTGTCAAGCTATGCCAATTCACCCAGAGAGAGACTGGGCACAAGAGATGCAAAGGTTATGTCTGATACAGACAAACTTCTCTTTTACCACATTATGTGGTCAGTTTCTGAGCTGTAATTTGAACCGTGGATCAAGTAAATGTAACAAAGACACAAAGCATTAGTCACACTTCAGGAGGCACAGGTCCTGAGATTCAGTTTCCAAACTTTCCAGTTTGTGGCAAGCATCAGATATCATAAGCCTTACATCTATTCTTTTAAAAGGATCCAGTTGTCTGAAGGGAATGTAAGAATGCCAGTGACCAATTACAGTATGCAGGTAATTAGGTTTGCTTACTCTTTTTTGCCTCCTTCCTCCATTTAGCAGATTTTGTTGTAAATTCTAGCTTGTCACTTCACGAGCACCTTTATTTCACAGCCAAAGGAGCAAAGGAGCAACACGTGATGGCTTGGCCCCAGACTTTCAGAATGATAAAGAGTAGTTTGGGCTTTGCAGACCATATGCCCACTACACAGGCGCACCTTCATTTAGACTGAGGTGTCATCACCACATCTTCATGCTGGAGTGATTCAGAGAGGCTTTAGTGTAAGTAAGCACCAGGCTCCATTCAGCAAGATGGCCAACATGCAAATGAAAGATAAATAAATGACAAACTGCTACAGCTTCAGCTTGCAGAGTGTCAAGTAACTCTTGGAAAGTGTTTAGCACTTTCCACTTCAGTTAATTTCCATGGAAGCTGAGAGATTTAAGCATGGCCAGAGTTGCTCTGTTTTTTGTAATACTGAGCCTTAGAGAAGGAGAGGAGCGAGGAGTTGCAGAGCCCCGGGACTGTGGGAGCTTTGCCTGTGTTGCCTGTTTACACGCTCGGTAAACACAGCTCTGGCTGTGACTCCCGCAGCCTGTTGTTTTTCTGTGGCAGATAAATGGAGGTCCCAGGCACTCTACCCTCTGAAGCATTACTGAATAAATCCAAGGCCATCTCTGTCTTGTTTAAGGATTAAATTCTCATTTCTAAGTCTAACTGTTCTGAGGAAAGCCCTCCTTTACTCCATCTCCACAGTGCAGGCAGTGTTAGCCTATAGACTGCTTATGGTATAGATATCACTAGCATGGAAAAGGTGACAAGTTTACTGGCATCTGCTGTACACACAAAAAGAGAAATTTCTATTTATTATCTCTGCTTTTAATATCTACACTAATTTACGCTAGCTGGTCAGGTTCATTGAGAAGAGGTGCATTTATCAAAGCTGGTATATTTTGGTGAATATTTAGGTATGTACTCCCATAGCAGCTGTGTACATGACAGACTAAGTATAGTCAGCCTAACAGCCCAAACAGAGCACGAGGCAGCAAAAATAATTCTCCAGGCTGTGCTGCCTTGCCCCAGCAAAACCCACTTCACCTCCTTTAGTGCGTTTGATACTCAGTAGCTTTCTAACTTTGTTATGCAAATAATTCACAAAGAACTCGGTGCTTTTATGTTGCTTCTCTTCAAAAGGTTTATGCCAGCGTGTGTCTCTCAGGCTGGGGCTCACCCATGTGCTGCCATGCCTGCAGATGCCCTGGGGTGTGCAAAGCCTCCGGTGACTGGGACCATCATTTACATGCATAGGAGCCACTGTGGGATCTGGACACACATATGGAAGCAGTGGGCTGTGGGGTCAACCTCTGACCAGGACGTTCCTCTTCCCTGCGCTATTGCATGTTGTAACACTGACTGTGTGCTACACTTGATGCTTGGGATTTCACTAAATGGAATTGCAGAGACAGGAGAAACTAGTCACGAAGCATGAGAAATGCTGCTCAGGAGAGACAGATTTAACAGTGCCCAGTGGAGATGCCTCATTAAACTGATACAAACCTAATAAACAGAAGAGCTGCTAATTAGCAAAAGGAGTTAAGCAATGAAAAGTGGCAGTAAGCCAAGCAGCGATGCTGAGTCTTCTTAATGCAAAGGGAAACTACCCAGCAAATCCGCAGTTTGTAATACAAGACGGAGGAAGAGACAGACACCTTTTAAGATGATGATTTGCAATGTATTAGTAATCCTTCGTGGTTTTTTTTACTGAAGCTATTTATATAAATCCAGCAGATGAAGGATCGTCACAGAAGTCATGTTTTAAAAATATGCTTTGGAAGCCAAGAGATTCTCCTTTGGAAATAAAAAAGAGGCTCTAAATGTATTTAAAAAATGACAAGGGGAACTACTTTCCACAAGCCTGCTGTACTCTATGGCTATAGTATGAGGAGAACATGCAGGTATTATCAGGAAAGAGAGAAGATGCCACAGAAGAGAAACATTACATATGCACTTGCATTTCTAGCTCCCGGAAACCCCAAACACTGGGATCAATCTGGTCACCATGGTTACAGACAGATGTGGAAGCTCGCTTTGAACAGACCGGCTGCTCTTGAGGAGTGAGGCCCACAGACAGGCCGTGAAAGATGGGAGAGAGTGGCAGCCCTTCCCCAGCCTGCCGAAAAGGATGCCCATGGTGGTTCAGATGTCCGTGTCCCTGCTAATTAGCAGAAGTACTGCTGTAATTTACAGATTGTGGCAGGGCTAGCGCAAATGCGGCACAGATAGTGGGATTGTCTCTGAGAAGCCGATCTGCCTCTCTGATGCAAAGGCAGGGAACAAAGTGGGCATTAATATGCAGCCACCAGCACCTGGCAGTGGTCATAAGCAAAGCAGCCATCTTCTTCAGAGGTGGGGCTGAAATGGAGGTAATAACCGAACGCCATAGGGCCGCATCCCAGCACAAACCAGTTCTCTTCTTTGCCTGTACTCCATACGATTTACTGTTTGTATAACAGAGGTGTCCAGTCAGTGCAACAACATGCAGGGACATGGATGTTCCCAAGTCAAGGACTCCCTGGCACAAGTTATTGCTCTCACCCCAAGTGTGGGCAGGCAAAGATGAAAAACCTAGCACGACTGCAGTGAATTTTGTCCTTATATAACACTGGTTTTTGGAAGGAATCATTCCAAGGGATACTCCCCTGACTGTATTATTTGTGCAGTGAGTCAGGAAGCCTTGCACACCGCTTGAGATACTCTACCCACTTCTCCTTGGGATATGTCTGTGTCGGCATGTGGATATCCCACATCATTTTACAAATTGTTCTAGCTGTGCTCTCAGGGAAATATATCATTAACCATTTTCCCAGTCTTGTTGTTGACTCGGTTAACCATTAACAGGATCATCCTTTTTACAAAGGCCTCACAAAGTCCATAAAGTGTATGTAAGCACAAGGGGCAATGTTCTTCCCTCAGCACACAAGGCTCTGGTCTTCAAGGATGCGGGCGATCAGCTGCAGACTCCTGAAATGTTGTTCCATTTGCACTTAGGAACTAGAAATATTTAACTCATTGCTTTATGCAGAACTTCAAGAGCCCTTGGGCAACTCTTTTGTACCCTTACATAAACTCTCAGTGAGGAGAAAGGGGCTTTGGGTATTATTTTTATGAACTATATTTGTGCTTCTCTGGCTTCCTGTGTGCTGCTGGACAGGGGAGAGTTGGGAAAATAGTTCATCACTAGCTCTGACTGTAGAAAGCGAAATATGGGCAAAGAGTACCCAGGGCAGGCTGGTATTAAATGATCTGTCAAGGGCTGAATGGGTTGTTTCCCTGAGGGAAAAGCACCATGGTGGATATAACAGAAGGTCCTATAACTGAGGACAAATTTCAGTAATGAAAATTTTAAAAGGACATAGCATAGTAGGCAAAGATGCATAAGAAGAGGCATATAGGGGGAGAGAAAGCAACTAGATGTTTCCTGGGAGAAGCAAAGGCTGTTGCATGGCTACTCCTGCATCTGTAGGCATAATCTGAATTTTGACTCAGCCCTCTAATCAAAGGACGCTGCCAGCTATGTCCACTGAACTAACAAATGCTGGCTTGTTTTGAAGAGAGAGCTGCATCACTACAATTATTTCTGATAGCACTACTTGCCTGGAAGGTATGTGCCTTAAAAAACAGACTCCTTGGCATGTCCATGGAAATGAGTAAGAGCCTGACTCACAGACCTTGTCTTGAGGGATCTGTTGGACCCACTCCATGAAGAAGCTACATTGTCTATTGCTTTAGGGTATACATGTGGAGACTGTAAAAAAGGCTGGGATCTTGAGAAGAAACTGTGACAACTTCTTCCCTGAGGAGGAACCTATCCCATGCCTTCAAATCTCATTATCATCCCGTTGCAATAAATGGGAAAAGTGAAACTTTGGGTGAAGCTACATGCCTTACCGCTTTGGCGCGAGCTGATCTCAGAACCACCAAAAGGGGATGGCATCTTCTCCCCTGCCCCAGCTCTCCCTTCCTTCCTCCTCATCTGGCCCTGTGCTGCCAAGCCACTGGGCTGTCCCCGCTCCCTAACCAGTCCCATAAGTAGCAGCGGGCAGAAAGGAGAGCTGGGGACTGTGCAGTGGGAGGGATGTGAAGAGGAAGGAAGACCTCTCCTTCTGCTGGCAGAGAGGTGTTGTAACAGCTTAGTCACAACGCGCAGCTTTGGGTGCTGAGAAATGTACAAACACATTGGTCAATGTACGAAATAAATAGTCGGGGTCATGGGGAAATCACTTCTTCCTCTAGCTGCCTTCAGTTGCCACACTCCAAAGTAGCATACAAATTGTTGTGAGAGAAGGTTGACTTTTAAGCTGCGGGTTCCGTTTCAAGTCCAAGGTGATAAACATCAATAAAATGACTTATAATTTGGAAACTGAAGTTATGCCTTTGAGAGAGGAGGACATTCTGCCACCGAGAGACCGTACCACACATGCTTCCCAGCCCTGGCTCTGCTCTGACACGCCACCGGTGGCAACTGGACCCTCCGACTCCACGGGTGGTGTCCCTGCTTTGCAAGGTGTGCACGAGCCACTCTGACACCTGGTGAAAAATGCTAGAAAGACTGTCCTTGTGTTAAACATAATGTATATTGAAGCCATATTTACAACTTGCTCAGAAAAAAACAGAAGGGTGAGGTTTCACAGGTAGTAATGAGCAAATACAATTGAAAATGCAGACTAAACCCAGAGAAAAAGCAGGTCCTTTTTTCATACAGTATGTCTTCCTAGCCATAAAGCAGATGAGGCATCTGTCATTCAGAACAGAATAAAGAAGGTTGGAGGCAAAAAAAGAAAAAAAAAAAGCCACAAAGATCCATTTTACATCTAGAAGATGCAGGCAATAAAGTCATGACTCACCCTTAACAAGTTCATCTGCTATTTTGTGACTAACACATTAAATTATATAATTCACAAATGTCCTACTCTTTAGGATTTTACTAAAAGCTATTTGCTGAATTAGAATTAGAGATAGCAAAATGAAGTGAAAAAGCAGGGCCTTTTAGAGAAAGGGAAGCAATCAGCACTAATGGATTTATTGTGCAAAAGCCTATGTGGTTGAAAAACCATGCACGTATGCACACATCTGGCTGCTTCAGCTGTTGGTAGTCATAAATATAGCTTGCTGATGCCAAACAAAAATCCATATCAATACAATCACTTATTTATTCATTTTTATAATGCAGAACTCAAGATATTAGCCACAATTGTAGCAACAACAGAAAACAAACAGCTAGGTTTTCCAAGAGAAAGTTAAATTTGAACAAAAGTTAATCAAAGTCCATGCTAAACAACTTAGCTAATAGATTGGCAGGGCTTACCTACTGAGTCGCAGAGGGACGGCTCCAGCAACTGCAATGGCAACAGCTGGGATATCACTTCCAAAAGAAAGGAAAAGCTGTTTCCCTTTCTGATCCACAGCTCTGGCCCCCACATATAGGTTCAAAGTGCGTATACCTTTGTTACTGCAGCTACTCATATGCATGTATATAACCTTAGTCAGAGACACAGAAGTACCAAATCTTTATCTAGAAGACCATAAAAATAAAAGATTTGAGGAGGCTACAGGTGGTAAGTGGATAGAAATCATCAGATAGACTCACCTTAGGTAAATAAGCTAAATGTCTGCCCAGCAATATAGACAAGCCAATCATGTTTAAAAGAGTGCATGTAGGAAAACATTTGCTTGGTGCCTGCAAGGAAAAACAACAATTAAGCGGAACTCTGGATGCAGGTACTTGGCTGTTGGGATGCAATGCCAGAGCTCAGAATTATTTACCTTCCCTTCATTCTGTTCATTAACACCTGGTACTTCTCATGCTCTAAGGTTGTCCTCTCAGCCACACCACTTCTGATGAGTTCATCACTAGTTTCATAATATCGGATTATCTTTCATAAAAGCCCAGCTCTTGCATCTATGTGGTCAACGAAGAAACTCCACTTCCCTTTTAAAAATTATTCATATCCTCAGAGTTGCAGATTGAAGCATGGAAAATGAAAGTGCTAAAGTCTCAGAAAACAGAAGGCTAAAAAATAAATTAATATTTAGTATTTTCAGAAACATTCTGAACTCTGAAGTAAATGTCATTATTTCCTATAGGGAGACTGATTCATGGCTTGTGGGGCCCTGGAATGATAAGCAGAAGCTTACGTAGCCTTCCTCCCCCAGCAGTAAACAGGAGATAAATAGTTCTCTGTGGTCTAAGGCCAGTTAACATCACACACAATACAGCAGGACTTTTCCACCAGAAAGATAGCTGATGACACATGTCCATTTTCTAAAAAATGAGAATCTACCATAAATATATATTTCCTTAAAAATTCCACATTACTGAAGAAATTAGGTTCATTTACACTTCAAACTGTTAAACATTTAGTTGTGCTTTAAAAATCTGCAGGGTTTCCATTTTTTGTTTGGATTTTTTTTCCTTACTTGCCAGCACTGCTTGACAGAGGTTATCAGAGGAAGGCTTTCAGAATATTTCAACCTCTGGTTAGTGATTCGTAAATATAACACTCTATCTTTAAAAATCACATTCTTAAAAAGCCACAATTTGGGGGGAAAACCCTCGGAAAAAATCAGTATACTTCAAAAATTAATGCTGAGAAGTGATCCTGAATAACAGTTTTTAAAAGTAATGATTTCCAACTAATTTTAAAAATTCCTTACAGGTTGCACCGTTATTCCCTGAATAACTATGATCACACCATAAACAAACCAGGAGACGTTACAGGAAAAAAAATGAGTAATAGATTGTCAGCTTTAATGGGAAAATTCTGTTTTCATTGGTTTCTTTGCAAGGAAATGGATTAGAAACTTGTTTTGAAAGGACAAGTGAGATCATTTTAGAAATTTCTTTTTCTTTTAACTAGAGGAGCTGTGTGGAGGCATGTCTTGCAAGCGTGCAGCGTCTGGCTCTGATAACAACTCTTGGCACCCACAGAATTTGCCACTTTTAGATCAGTATGGTACATTTAACACAACAGGACACATCAAATGAAAAGCAGGATATACTCATTTCAGCTCAGAGCGGGTAGGTTAAGATGAGTTAAATGAAGCTATGATTCTATCTATGGTACATTTTAATTGTGTGCTATGCTTTGAATGTAAAAGAAGACCTAGTTTCCCCAACATTTATATAACATTATTCCTCATTAAGAATTTATTAACAGTGTCACTGACACCGAAATCAGAAGAAGAGGGGAAAAAAACCCCAAGTCCATTTAAAACCACTAATTAGCTGGGCAATCTGATTATAGATTCACAACAGCTGTTGCCTTCTTGGGGTTTCAGTGATCAGCTGAATGCACACTGGAACACATTAAAAGAAGAAACAAGCTTTTTGTGATTAAAAAACAAAAAAAACCTCAAAGGTGGAAAAATTCCATGAAGGTATGGAGTACATAAACCTGCACAGTCAAAACTGTGTTTAGTTTTCCTGAGGAGCATTTAAAGCATTGAAAATATCTCCTGTTTCTACATGGTTTACTTCTCTGACAAAGAACACTGAGTGCTTTCCTGAATCACAGCCATGCGGGGTTTTACTGCATACTGCAACTCTTTGTTTCATTTATAATTATCTGATAGGATTTGCAGCTTTGGCCTCTGTTCCCCCGAAGACAATGGGAGCCATGTTATCGATTTCAAGGAGCCTCAAGTGTCAGCAGCTTTTCCATCCATAGCAAATACATACATGCAAGAACATGCCACCTTAGGCTCCAGTTAGTTAAAAGTTACATGTACAGGAAAACAGTTTAACATCTTTAACTACTCTTACTTTCTGCTCCCAGTGAAGACAGCCACTAATGACACTGACTGCAATTTCCCTTTTTGTCTTAAGACATCAGCTCTTATGCCACTACTACCTCTACGGAGAACCAGGTACTGTTATAGGTCCTGTGCTACTGCCTAGATTGGGAAGACTTTTGAACCAAGAAGGTTTCAAACCTGAGGTCCTCTGGAGGACAATGAACTTCACTTTCCCTTGAATAGAGGGTGACTGATTCAATTCCTTTGTACACCGCGGTTGAGGAAAAGTGGTAACTTCAGCCAAAAAACAATAGCCAGCTGGTGTAAATCACAAAATGCTGATATCATATGCTGCTTTGAATGTCATTTTACAAGTGGTCTGTTCATGCTCTACTAGCATTTGTGTCTTAGCTGGTGCAGGAGGTAGTTCCTCATAGATTGTTTCATGTCTGCACCAGAGGGAACATTAGCCACTATACTAAGATCCAAGTCTACGTTCCCTCCCTTCAGATGATCACAGTTTCCAGGAAATCTTTTTCATGTCATCCCTTAGTAGTAACTGGAAATCGACCACAGAAAAATTCTGAAATCCCATCTTTTCAGGCAAGACCATACAGCTGGCGAGTCACATTTACTCCAAGCATCTCTAATTAATGAGCAGGGCTGGAATACAGTAAACATATTAGAAAGTAAAATAAGTTCCAAAATCACAACCCTAATCACAGACCTAACTTCTGTGACAACTTCCACAGGGAAGATGTGTCCATTCATTCCTCATTCACAACAGAGAAGACAGGAAGAACTATGTTTTGGCATTCAAAAGAGCAATATTTTGTCCCCAAAGTTAGGAACTCCAGCTTTTAAAAGCAAGCTTGTGAAAGAGTTTGATGTTTATTGATAGTATCTAATGTTATATACTAACATCAGAGGCTTAGAGAGCTTGTCAATCCATGTTTGTTTTTGTTTAAACTCTTGGTTGTAAATTACTCATTCTACAGGCTGAAAAATATTTAAGTAGTAGTTTTTAATACAAAAAAAATTCCTAATTATTTTTGAATGAAAGTATAAGAGCTGAGTATACCATTTGGCAGCTTTTCAAACCAACAACAGAAATACCTGTAAGCACTGTTATACATTCTGTTCCTGACAGATTTAACATCCGTGTCTAATAATGCAAATAAATATTTGGCTGTGATCTCTTTTACCTTCTGTTGCTCTATAGGTAACAATGTTGGGTGTCTTCACTGATACTGCATGAAATCTGCAAGTCTGTTTTTGCAAAATAGAAAGCAGCTAATCAGGATTCTGCTGCCTTTCATATTTGCTTGGCATTTTAAATTCTGAATTTTCAATTTACTTAAAACAAAACACCCTGTGATACACCTATTCTGTACAGGGAAAAGCCACAGACCAGCTCCCTGTAAATGACTGTCCTGATCCTGAGACTGTCTAGAACAACAGCCTCCTCTCCAGTCCCATTATTTTTTTGTTATTATCATAGAATCATAGATTCGTTTACATTGGAAAAGACCTTTAAGATCATTGAGTCCAACCTTATTAGTGGAGAGGAAGGAGACCTACATTTTATTCAAAAGGGAAATAAACTAATCTAAAATCCTTCATAAACTGTTGCTACTTCCCATCCTGAAGAACTCGAGGTTATTGCAATTGTTTCACATGCTCTGATAGAACTGCTTATGTTGGTACCATACTTCTGTTACAAATTCAGCAGATTTTAGGGTTTGTTTTACAAACACATTTGCTTCCAATTGCCAACCTGGTTCATGAAATAGGATATTCTGCAAGTGCAACTTCAAAAAAAAAAAAAAAAGCAAGCAAGGAAAGATAGTATTTTGCAGTCAAACAAACAAAAAAAGGCAATATTCATTAACTGTTGTAAGAAATTTTATCATTTAAAAATCAATTAGTCGTTCAAAGTTGAAAAGAATAACACCTATTCACAAGAGGGGTTAAAATTCTTTGGGACGCTGAAGAGAAGAAACCAGACGTATTATTTTGTCAAGAAGACTGGCTCCTGATTGTGGCTGGTAACTTCTTGCCGGTGGAAGTGCCTTAGGACTGTTAAATGTAAATGCACAGGCAGGTGCATTGATAAGTCACGCTGTACTTTAATGTGTTAGCCTGAACTTTTCACTGCTTATCAGGTCAATAATATGTGAACCCTGCCTGGGTCATCTGAGACCACGGTGGGCAATTTGACCACAGAAATTGCTAGGGCAGGCAGTTAATCTTGCCATCTAAGTCAAAATCCCCAAGGGTTTGAACCCAGACCTGGCTAACAACAGCAGCTCGGAGTGAACTCCTAACTGAGGTCCCTAGGAGGAAGAATAGAGCAGAACTGAAGACAAAGACCCTGCTAAGATACTGAGAGGAAGTCTGGGCAGTAGGAAAGCCATTCTGAAGTGCAAAGTTTTCTGTTCATTAAACCTTCACTACAGTGAACATTTTAATATATCCCCTTGAACAATTTAATATATGTCCTGACAAGGAGGAATAAAAATCCTCTTTCCTCCTTATTTTCTTTTTTTCCTTTACACAGTGAGCACAAGATTTTATCAACCAGTTTCTAGAAGATTGTTGATGAGATATGAAGACCTTTGACTGTGAATTGTTCCTTTAAGCCCAGCACGAGTAATGGGCACAATTCTGCTTTTCTGTGCATCAGCTAAATGGGAAGTCACTCACTGCATTTCACTTGACTGATTTAGACCATCTCTGCAGAGAGCAGGGGTTGATCAAATGCAAGTCATTGTGTTTGCCTGCTGCTGTCAGGCCCAGAAGGAAAGTCTCATAGATGCTGAACTACCTGGAGCTTCTGAAGAGCCACGGTTGGTAAAAATTGTTGAACTGAGGAACACAAGATGGTTGATCCTGGGATTTCACACAAGACAGGAGAAGAGGAGGAGTACACTCCAGAGGGGGCAGTGAGAAGCAAAGATACAGATGTGCTGGTAATGGTCTTCCCACCAGGGCAGGGGCAGACTGATAGCGCAGAGTATAGAAGCTCATTTTGCAATTATCTATGAGCTCCCAGGCTTGTCCTCACTGGCCTACCAGGCAGTGGTTCCGTGGTGCTACTCCATCACCAGAAGATCCAGCTGAAGAGGTTCCTATACCCAGACAGTCATCCCTTCCTCTCCTGTAGAAGGTGAAGCCATGTCACCAGTGCACGTTCTCTCAGACACAATTTAGAGTCCCATCACACAAACAGTTGTATCAGCTGCAGCAGGGAGAGAGAGAAGAATATTTTAAGGCAGATTTGTCATCACATGTTTGTAACATGAGGGTACAATCTTAGCTACTCTGCAGTGTAACTCTGTGCAGCTCCAGAGTCTTATTGTGTTGACGCTCACACTTGACAAGCTAACTCAAGATGAGTTCGCTTGGATAGCAGTTTATTTGAATTAGTGCTGCAATGAAAGCAAGCACTCCGGTGCTATCAATGAGCTTTCATGCTTGAGCACAAAGTACACTGTGAGGAGTACACATATTTTATTAAATCTTAAGACTCCTCCATTCTCTTCCTGTATTCCATGGAAGGTATTTGCTCTATCCACAGGCTTTGGACTCTATTTTTATTTACTGTGGGCTACTAAGTCTTCAGGTTTTACTCATTGCACAACAGATGATACTATTAAATGTGTTATGCCTAACAGCCTGAGCACTGTTAAATCAAATTACAAAGACCTCAGAAAAAAACCCTGGTTAAATACTCATGTTAGGTAATGTTGTTAAACTATTGGACATGGACTGATCACTGCAAATGGAGTTATGTAGTTACAACGTTTAAGGAAGTAGAATAATAACCTCATTCTGCTAATCACTCAATTTCTGTTATGTATGAAGTGGCTGCAGTTCTGTACTCCTGCTTTATAAAAGAATCTCTTTGCAAGATGTACTGGAACTAAAAATATTATACGTATTGTTGCAAAAGAGGAAAGTACCATGATATATGACCTATGGCACCATATATAACTTGTCATCCATTAGGAGAACATGACCCACATCTAAAATGAATGGCTTCTACACACAACTCACGTGAAGAGCACTTTAAATTGTCATGCAGAATGCCTCAATATACATGAAATCCACCACTGGCGCCTGAGAGTTGGCTTCTGTCTCTTTTCAACCAGACAAATGTCAGGCCACTAGAAACCAGTGTTTCTCTATTCTGGTGAGAGCACACAGGGGCCATGGCTCAAGTGAAGAATGAGACAGCTTCTTCAAGCTCTCTACCACACGTTACAGTGTAGACAGAAAAGAAAATAATCACAAATGCTGGAAAAATACGAACTAAGCCTTGAAATGCTCAGAAGACACTGCTTCCACATGTGTGATGTGTTACACCTGTAAACATAACCCCAGAGTACTACTTAGCTGGACTTCTGTGAGAAGGTGTAGTGAAGCTGGAGAGGAAGTCTGAAGGGTCTGAACAGGTCACAAGGACTAAAGAGGCCATTATTTGTCTGGTCTTAGATAGGGGTGCCCAAATTGAGAAGTACAGCCAGAGGACAGTGCTCTGTCCCTACTTGGATTCAGTATGTCTTCTAACCCGTACAACAGAGACAGTGAATCTGTGAGCATGGCATGCAAGGGCACTTTCCAGGCACTTCAGGTTTCTGCATGCCAGAAGTCTTGCTGTACTGCTCAGCAGTTCTGCCAGCTGACAGTCAGACTGGTTCCAGTTACCCGTGAGACAGCCATGTGTGCAGAAACAGGTGGGTTGCAAAGGTCTCAGCTGCACTTGTGAGTCCCCTGCAAGAGCCATGGGACTTAATGATTTGGTAGGTGGAGCTTCACGTGCCTTAATTACTGCTTAGATGTTGAATAAAATAAATACTTTTCAGCAAGGTAAAAAATGTCACTTTTGTGTTTTTTTCCTACAGAGCTTGGCCCAACTATCCTTGCTGAAGTTGGATACCGAGGTCCTCCTTCTACAAATGCAGAGCCAAAAGACAGCAAGAGAAAGGAGGAGCAGTGTAGCGTCTCCTGCAGAGGGGAACACCGCAGCAGAACTCCCCTCAAGGGCTGCCAAGGGTCTGCTCTGCTGGCAAGCAACAAGCCTCCAACAGCTCAGGAGAGTTTATTGTGTAATTTTCTTCTGGTCATAATGTTTCTGTGGTGTACACATCTGCACATTGACCACTAACTCATTTTGTGCCATTGAACAGCAAGAAGTGGATAACAACCCTCTTCTTTTTCACTCTTTATCTCTACTAATGGGAATGCAGAGTTGGACTATCTGTGAGCCAGCTTGTTTGCAGCCACAAGAGGAAGCAGAAGAAAATGGTCTTATACTCTGGAGCAGGAACAGGGAACATATATATAGCCAACTTCTACCACCCACTATAAGCAAACTGTGCCTTGAGATAAGAGCATATTTCTGAAGAAATACCCCAAGACCATTTTTTGAAATGAAGAGGTGTGAGTTCACAAACCATAGCTCCTTTCTTCCTCTGTTTGTCCCATAACTGTGTATACCGCCACTGACGTTTCCTGACTATCTGCAAGTAGATTTGCATGCAGAGCACTTTTTAAGTTGAGGTTTCAGATGAATATCATAGGAAATGTAATTTTTTAGATCAGAAGAAATAAACCACATTTGAAGCAATGTATGAGAAATCCTAAAACTTCAGTAATTGGCAAAACACAATACTTCTCAAGAAGGAAGTTTTCCAATAAAGTACTAAGCCAAATTTGTAATGACATACATAGATGAAGGGAAGAACCTCATGCAATTCAGTACATCATTATCACATATATATCTGACAGCATATATGCAGACAGATATGCTCTATCCACTGTTCAAACCCAATGTTTTCTGTTTAATTTCCTTGCCTTCCCTAAGAAAAAGAAATAAAAAAATGTGATACTTGATGCAAACTCCAATTCTAAATAGTTCTAGTTAGTAAAAATCATCCAAAGCCAATAAAAACCATTAACTGTTTTCCTCCCTAAAAATAATAAGCAATCTATTAATATTTGGGAGAGTACAAGGTAAAAGTTATCTGATTTCTTTTAAATATTAGAAGTACATCAGAATCTGTGAAGACTTCTCTTTCTAAAGCTGGTGGTGACTTAAATCCTGAATGTTTTCATCACATCTCACAGTTTATTACAGACGTAGAAATAGTTTCCCCTCTTCTTTCATCATCAGCACGACAGTGGGCTGCTACATGAACAGCCCACGCTCCTAGCTGCAGTGGAGCAGGCTGTAAACAGAGGAGAGGAAGCTGTTGGCAGTGGCTGACCCGACCAGAGGAGAAAGCTCATGAGTCATGGAGACTTTGCCGATTTGGAGATTAAGTCTGTACTCTCAGCAAGAAGGATTCTCGCCTATTCTTTGCCCCAGGAGGAAAACTAAAGCATGAGCCTGATGGAGTGTGACCAGTGAGAGAGGTCCTCACGCAAATGGTTGTTTTAAGAAGAAAAGAAACTGCGTGAAAGTGATTGATCACAACGAACATTTTGTTAAACTAGAACTTGCTATTTGGTGCTCAGTACCATGGCCAGTTTTAATTTGATACCTCCATTCACTTTTAGAAACTTAAATATAAAGATTTACATTTTCACTCTTACCTTCTACATCTTGACCAACAGCTGCTTCTATTTTTTGGACTGAAAGTTCTCCAGTCTCATTCTTACTGAAAATTACAAGCTCAATAAATTATCTACACCACCACAGTTTAGAAGGCAGAATAGAAGAGCTTTCCAATCCTTGCCAGGTGGTAGGAGAAAAGATGTTCTGAGTTTTTCTTCCTGAGAATTTGCTATCACGTTGGCCTGTGGGTCAGTAACTCCAGCAGACAAAGCCAGAACAAGGGGAACCCTGAACTATATAGGCTAAGAAGTGCTGAAATTTATCACCCTTTCCAGAATTTTACTGGAAAAGTAACAATTAGAATAAGACAGCAAAAAGGAAGTGATCATGTCAAGTGTCTTCAGAGACAATCAGCAACAGTATCTGGAGACTGCCTAGAGATACAGGTCTTTACAGGATGTACCCTTCCTTCGTACTTCAGAGGTACAAAAGAGATTGCTGTGTGATCTACCTTCTGTCAGCTTGTAGGATGAGACCTTACTAACAGGAATTGTTTTACTTCTACACAGACAGGAAATATCCGGCGATACTTCCACAACTGTTAAAGGTTTTCGAGTACCCCAAAGGATGCCTTTTAGGCTGCTGCGCTCTACCACATGATGACTTCAGAAAGGTTGTGTTGTGGGTAAACAGACTTCTACTGTACTACTTTTGAAGTCAATGTTAGCATTTCCATTTTTCTCCATAGAAATGACAGGCAGCCAATTTCTAGTAAAGTACTTCATCCCCTCCAAGTTGAGTATTTTAAAAATAAATGCTAAAATGTGAAAAGGTCAAAGAGCCCTATGCCTTAGGGACTAAATCAATCCCAGTTCCCAATGCTTAAGAGAGAAGATTGCAACAGAAATGGGTTACCCCACATCTATATTGCTGCTTCGCCACTTACAGCCCCCACTGTCAGGGATGGAATGATGGAATAAAGGGGCGACAGGATTGGACTCAGTATGGCAACTCTCAAGAAAGGCTTTGCACACGTGTGAAGTATTGTTTCACTAACAACTGGTGTAAATCGGTGTCAACGACATCATTCAGCCATACACGACATCCATGAGGCTGCCTGCTTTCCTGCAGACACACCATCTGCTTCAGTCAAGGGTGCTGGAGGCTTGAGTCAAAGCCCATTGAAGTCACTGGAATGATTCCCATGAATCTTTGACTCTGACTCATCCGTAGCTTATACAATGCACAAAATGTCAGGCTCACAAACTGCACTGTGCAAGCATGACGGCTAAGGCTTAAACAAAACACAGAGCAGCACTCAGCTCTCTCACACCAACATATGCCAGGATTTGATCTGCTGAAACTGTCGCAGCTGCAGTAACATATAGCAGAGGAGTAGGCAAGAGAGGAAGAAAACTCTGAACTGATACCTTTTACTGGGATGACTTCAGGAGACAAAAGGACTCTCTCAGAGCCAGAGGAACCAGTTCTGTTTCCATATCTCTGGGGTGATACTACCATCAGTGGGGATGATGTGCCCAAAAGGAAAAACATGGGCTGCGATGCCTGAGGAAATCAAACACCACGGCAGAGGTGGGAGGAAAGAATCTCTGAAAGAACATTAGGAGTAGGCAGAACTCAATGGCAGCAAGTAAAATGGAAGGATGACACAAAAATAGCCAGCTCTATCTACGGATTCAAATTGCCTTCCTTAAGTAAAGATGACAGCGCTTTTCTTTCCCATGATTATCTAAAGGGACCCAGTTCCCTGCATGGAGCTCCCACTGAAGTCAGTGTGAGTCACTTGTGCAGGCTGCTGGAAGTACATTCCCAGGAGAGCTAATTATTGCATATATCATAACGAGCTTGCAAAAGAGGTTTTATAAACACCTGCCACTGTTTCATTATCTCCAGTTCAGGAAACTGAACAACTGTCAGCCTAAATGACATGGTTTGGTGTTTTCCACTAATTCTGAAAATGAAGAAGTGAAGAGCAAGTCCTGACAACACCTCTGGTTTCAATGTTATTTTCAGGTAAAATGTGTAGTTAAAAAAGTATGCTAATTTTATCTCTGATCCCCCATAGGAACATGCAGTAGTTAGGACCTCTTCTCTCACTATGGACAAGAGGAAGAGATAACCAAAAAGGCCCCTAAGTGCCTGATTTCACTCCTGGACTTGCATAAAACAAAACACTCCAACAGTGCTAATTGTTCAGCAGAACTCGATCAAGTGAGAAATATAAAATTTGATTGTATAAAGCCAGCAGAACAGAAAGGAGGTTTTATTAAGGATAATGCTTATGTGTTACACTCCACAGATTAAAAAGTCTATTGGCCTAAAATTGAACATGGCTGGAAAACAAGTTTATGACTACAACCTGCCCTGTCTGCAAAGACTTATTTATATTTTTATTTCTATTTATGGACCTTTAAAGCATGAGTCTGCTTGCAATTTAATCAAGATCTTTGAGTGATCAAATCCTTTTACTGATCAAGTACTGAACACGAGCCTCGTGTATGGCAACTGAGGTCTCTGTCCCAGCATTA
This sequence comes from Haliaeetus leucocephalus, assembly GCF_000737465.1. Classification (NCBI taxonomy): domain Eukaryota; kingdom Metazoa; phylum Chordata; class Aves; order Accipitriformes; family Accipitridae; genus Haliaeetus; species Haliaeetus leucocephalus. The sequence continues at coordinate 4,750,695 of NW_010972598.1, read as the reverse complement.
GCAACGGTAGAGGCTCTGTGATAATTAAGAGCATTTGGCTCTTTCCTCAAGGAATTGCAGTGAAGGGCACCAACTCTTCTCTTGCTTTGCACTTTCTCCTCCTGTGAAGCAGAAGCATAGAATAGACACAAAATGTTTGTTCTTTCTTACTTATTCCAGGAGGAAGATTGAGAGACTAGAGGCAGGCAAAAGGAAAAGGACTTCAGAAATCATCGAGGTGGAAAATGAGGGGGAGATGCCACGCAGAACACCTAATCCCAAAACAAAACTGTGGGATTGGCAGCAGAATTTTTCTGGATTAGTGGTTTTTTAAGTGCCTCATACTCAAGAAATCCCTTCTCCCGAGGGACTTCCCTTAGGTAGTAAGTGAGAAGGTGTTGTGTGAAACTGCTTATCTCCATATGGTCTGCAACATACTGAGGTAATCACATCTCTCACTAGGTACAGCCTACTGAAAAAAATGGTTGTGATAAATACTTGCACTCATCTTCATTATCTTGTATCAGACAATGGGGGGATAAATAATGATAATAATTAATAATAAATACTAAACAAAAAAATAAAAAAGGGAAAATTATGTGATTTTTCTCCCAGGCTGACAATCTCTCTCTGAGCCCACCAGTTGTTCTGTGCAGACCCTCCTTTTATATACTTTCCTCAAAATCTGTCAGAGGAAGGTGCAGCTACATACCTGTCCCCTGTACAGCTTGCCTTTTAGGCAGTATAGCCTCACACATGCAAAGTGGTCCCATTCAGCAGAGCAAGGCAACAGAAATGATTGACTGGCTCAATACCTATTTAAAAAAAAAATCAACCTGATCTATTTAGTTGTCACGAGCTTCAACTTCTGGACAGTTTTATCTTTTTAACACTTCATTGACAAAATTTTATACAGTAGCAAAACAATTCAAGAAAGAAATGCAGCAAAACTGGAACTTGGTACGTAAATGGAACAAAAAATACAGTCAAGGACTAGGACAGCTGTGGATATCACCTTTTAGTGATGGTTGCTGTAGACTGAGCCACATTAGCTTGAAAAACCACGGAACTGAACAAAATACATTATTTGCTTTTTATTTGTCCAAACGCTCTTTGGAGTCTTTCCTATATCCTATATTCTGACTGTGTACTAGTGTAAATGAGAAATTACTCCAAAGAAATCAATGGATATTAACTGGAATAGGCAAAACAAGAATTAAGTTCAAAAAAGCAGGAGCTATATATATCGTTAGAGCACCTGTAACACAGGAACCTATGGTGTCCTTCCAAACACTCTTCATGGGCAAGAGTTCCACTCCTATTTTGTCACAGACTCATAACCCAGCAAACACAGAAAAGCATTTTCCCAGTTCCAGGAAACTCACCGGTTAGAGCAGGTTTGCGTACAATTTAGGTCTGGCTTTCTCCTTTAAATAACATTAGTAGGCCTAAAATGTCCTAATTTAAAAAGATTCCAGAATGAAAGTTTCATTCTGCACTGGGTAGCAGGGATCTGAGACCCTTTGTTGTATTTGTTACTGTTTACCCAATCCACCTCAAAATTATCTGGGAAAGCACTGGTGTCAGACATTATCTGGCCAAACTGGAAGAACTCCAAGTTCTATCAAACATATAGCACCGGCTGCACCTAGTATTTTGTGACTGTATTTATAGAACAGGGATATGGAAACATTTAATAAAGGAAAAAACACCCTCTTATTATGGCTCAACCAATTCAGAAATTATAGAGTCTATACTCACACTGCTTGAAGGATTGTCTGACATGGCCTAAGGGAAGATGCCTGGAGCTGAATTTCCCCCTTAGTCCCAGTTCTTTTAATTCTTTTTTTTTTTTTTTCTTTCCCTGAAGCTTGCTTCCTCAGCAGAAGGGATGTAATGACATAGAACACTCAGCTGATCTAGGCTGGGCTGGGCATGCCTGGGATGATGGATGGTGGGACTAGTTGCCAAAAGCTTGCATGCATTGCGGCAATCTTGCAGAGAAGCCCTGCACATGAATGGCATGGTGCAAGTGCAAGGCATTGCCTGGATGAGGCTTTTCCAGAACAAGGCACAGCATCATGGCCCCTCAATGTTCAGGAAAAATGAATTCATGTTGGAAGGGATGCAGAGAAAGATGTTGGGAATCTGAAACTATCTTATAAGAGGAGACTAAAACAGCTAAGCTTGTCTGTCTAACAAAGTCTAGGAAGGCATATGATCGCTTATTATAAAAACATTGGAAAGAAACACAAAGAAAGGGAAAGAGCAGTTTAAGCAATGGAATAATGTTGGCACAAGAACACATGGCTGTGAACCAGCCACATAAAAATTTAGACGATTATTTTTACCCATCAGGAAAGTAATGCTCTGGAAAAGACTTCCAGGCAGGAACAGTGGCTGCAAGAGGCCGAATTGGTTTTAAGCAGCAGCTTGATAGGTCTGATAAAGGCATAATAGGACAAGGCTGCCTGCAACAGCAGACAGCTGGACTCCCTGTTTTAGAAGATCCCTCCAAGAGCTAAGCTCCCAGAAAAATGTGGCAGTAGTTTCTCATGCTATGAATATTTGCTAAACAGTATATTGAGTCCACTAAACTCTGTGCAGTATTCGGCCTAGAACTATATACTTAATTCACGCCTTGGCTTGAAAATATTGCAATTTCAAAGTGCCATATATAAAAGGCCTTTTGCATAGAGAAGAAAATCAAATGGCATGTTAGTGTGGAGATATAATCATCTCAGATTTTCTCCATTTGTATCATCCCTTATTTTCAGATACTTAGATGACCCTATTATTGTAGTTTATGCTTCCATTATTATTTTGCAAGGTGCTAGCAACTACCCTCATTATTTTGTGGCTTTAATACAAAACATTTAAAACTGTTTCTACAAAGGGGTTGATTTATTCATTAATTAATAAAGCATGCTGTAATGCCCAGAACTACTCCATATGACAGATCTTTTAAATCAGGGATAGAGTACTACACTCAGAATTTGGAACCTCTCCCTGAAACGCTGGAGTGGAAAAACAGCTAGGCCAGTTATCTCAATGTTGTTCAACCCCTGGCTCAAGGACGAGTGATAATCCTCCAGAAGGAGGAGACATTTTAGAATTTTTTTTTTTAACTACATTCCCATTCAGTTGGTTTAGCTACTTCAATAGCCTTATAATCCCTGCCTGATGGAGGAAGGTGGCTGAAAATCTTGGGAGACTTGAAAAGCCAAGGCAATCTAAGGTGGGACAGTATTCATTACAATGGCTTCCTGATAAGCAAGCGGGTCACTCCTGAATAGGCACCACAATCCCTCTCCTAAGGAAGATTTTGGATTTTAATTTTTTTTTTTTCAGAACTGGAACAAACAATTGGAGATAGGAAGCTTAGCATGTACAAAATATCTTTTGCAAAGATTCAGTGTCAGGTGAGTCACAGATCTGGACCTTCTCCCACAGTCCGTTCCAATGGCTCCCCTGGGCTCTGGGGTGGCTGGTGGCCAGGACCTCCCTGCTTGACCAAGGCTGTGGGGCATGTCGGTAAGCCAGGACACTGACTGTCTGGCACAGCAGCTTGTCTGACTGACAGGCCCAAGAGCATGCTAGAAGAAAAATCAACCCGTTGGGGTTTGTTGCATGTTTTACTGGAATTAACATTTTCACAACAGGTTGCTTCGTTGGAACTTTGTTTCCATGGGGAACTATTTAATGAGAAGATCACAGACTAGCCCCAGTATTACTGCTGGCTGTTGCCAGTACAGAGCAGAATGAAGCTTATTTCACAGGTCTGAGCTTCTCTCTGCCTGCACTGTTTGAGTCTCTCAAATTTAACCTTAACATTGGCATTCATAATGCCGTTCTTCAAGAAAAATGGCAGCAATTGCTGTGATATATATGACTGATAGAAATGAACTTAATTCTATTTCAGTGCAGCTTTTTTGGGAGATTTGCTGTGAAGCGTAGTACTGTCCAGGGACCCATAAACTAAAGATTGCATAGGGCCTAGATGCCTTAATGCAGAGTCATCTCAGTAGCGTGATAGCAGCTAAGAGCTCTAAGATAGTTTAATAAAATGATAGCAGCTTTCTTAGAAGAGCTGTTTTCCAATAACCCAGAAAGTGTTTGGCACAGTGCCATCCCAAGGGGTACGCCTCGCCATTTTGGGGCAGATTACACCTTGTCTCTGTTTGTTCTGCTCTTTTATTTTTAATGGGAGAAAAAGGGTTCCACTCCAGAGCTGGCCACTCATCTGTTTTGTTCCATTTTCTACTAACATTTTACTTTCTGAACCTTCTGTACTTCCTGGTGCTACGGTTCAAATCCCCAATCACCACAGGTTTTGCAGGAAACTTGCAAAGTTACATTCCTTTGTAGTCTAGGGATCACAGCAGAAGCTCTGCAGGTCCAAACCCTGCCCCAAGCCCCCCCTGACTGGCCCTGCTTCAGGACCGACAAGCTCCCATCTGGGGGAAAAGACATGCCGTGCTGATGTACTACCACCTAGTGGTAAGTACTGCTCCCACCCAGACCTCCTTTTAGGAGGACAAATTCCCTGTAGGGAATAGGACAAATACATACATAGGACGAATTCCCTACAGCGTGCTGGGTTCTCAGGCTCCTGAACTTTATCTCACGGTTTCAGGGTGAATTCCTGAGAAACATCATTGCTCATGCTGTGCCCAGGCATTGCTCATGCAGTACCTTCGGGCTGCTGCTTTCTCGCTGATACTGCTCTTTCACTAGGCCGCCATGAACAACAGCATCGATTCTCACCATCGCTTCTTTGCAAATTGGCCGTCCGCCCTGCAGAGAGCTCTGCCCAAAGCATCGGTCCTTTCATGACAGACCTGCAGCAGACAGGACTAAATCTGTGTCTGAGCAGAGGTGCTGAAGTACTGCCTCAACAGAAACTGTCGCTGTCTGGAGCTCAGCTCTCCCTTCCCAAGGTTAAGTAGGCAGCTGGGCTGTCGGTCTGCAAGATGGATCCAAACCTTCAGAGTGACTCTGGTTCTTCTGGGCAGACTCCAGCTGCGGCCACCGGCTTCCCAGGCAGACACCCTGTGCCTGCCCTCAGGAACAGGACCCTTCAGCCACTGGCTGCAAAACCAACACCGCCAGCTTCAGAAGGCGAAAGCAGACACTAGGAAACACCTTCAGCTAAAGAAGGGCTCTTTATTTAACACAGTACTCTCAAAAGCAGTTCTGCCTCTACTCTTCTTTTCAGGCCTTGCTCCAGAAGGTATGGGAAACATTAAGCTAAAGACACTAACATTTTACCCATTACAAATTTTTGAATATTTGAGAATGCTATGCCTTACTCTGATGCTATGCAGGCCCTGAGAAGCCAGAGAATAGGGGGTGCATGAAAATGTCCCCACAAAACACAGAAATGAAGAACATCCCACAAAAAACAAGTGTCGCAGTAGGATGAAACTTTAGATCGGATTCTGCACCCCTGATTTATCAGCATGAATATACAGTTCCACAGCACTCATGTTTGCTACTGAGATGAGGCATGAGATTACTGGCCTTAAATATTTCCTCTCTGACTAAAATGCACCCTCTTTGCTTTTTGTTTGCTAGTTAGCAGATTTTAAAACTGAAAGTGCAAAAGAAGCGTTAACTCTCCTACCAGCTAAAATATGTGGTGAAAACACGCACTAGCACAGAGCTCTAACCTCAACATTTTTTGGAAGGAAAGTAGAGAATTCTTTGCAAAAGCTCTTGACATTTTGTTTCAGCTGATTTTGCAACTTGGCAATTTTTCTTCATCCTTCATCCAAGGATCACAGCCCACTACTTGGGGACTGTAGTGAAGTATGGGACTATTATCGTTTAGCAGTTCCTTATGTAAAGTATTTCTAAAACTGATGGACTGCCTTTTGCATACACCATATAGGAAATTTTCCACTTGTGGAACCCTTTACAAGGGTGAATCCTTTTCGGATTCCCAGAGATTGGTTGTACAGGAGTGGGAGAGAAGAGAAACAGCACTTCACATTTGAAATGCTGTACTGACCTTAACTACAATGCATCCTAAACACATTAACAGACAGCTTTCTCCATCACTTATACTGGATTATGTCAAACAAATTATTCAAAATTCTAGATTGAACCAATTATTTATGTCTTTGTCCCATGGCCACTATGTATGTTACCTTTTAAGCCTTATGTTCCTCCTCTTGTATGACTCTTCCATTAGCTTCCTTTAGGGATGCATATGTGATTTTTACTGTTGCATTCAGGTAATCTCACAATGGTCAGCCTTGCCTGCTACAAAAACCATGTCTGCAGACCTTCACACAAAAAGCAAAACATCAGTTACAGAGAAGTGTTGCTAAGCCCTTTCACTGTGTCCTACAGGGTCAGAATACAACACCCAACCTCCCTTCTGAAACCTCCCCTTTTTTCTGTCCAGTCAAACACTCCTTTCAGCCAGCCATATCACCATTCAAGTCCATAATTAGTGCTGCAGAACTTGGCATCCAAACCTGTTAACCCCCTGCTTTGGCAACTCATCTACTCCTTGCTGATCCAGACGACTCTTCCTCTGGGTTGTCCAACCTGTCACGGGTAGTCTTCTTGATTCTTCCTCTTATCATCCTCAACTTTAACCCTTTCCTATTGTCTCTAGTACCAATTTCTTGTCCTTTCTTCAAAAACTTTCAGTCTAGTTCTACCCTAGCAAAAGGCTGACCTTCTATTTCTCTTCCTGCACTTTCACACTGCCTCCCATGTTACTCCAGAAAAACCTTTCCCTTGCAAGTCACTAAATCCACCACTGGCACACTACTGAGTTCCTCTTCAAAAGCATGCCTTCCCCAATGCATCCTGGTAACTCCAACCCAATAACAGAGTTAAGCAGTGAGGCCTATGGACACAATTTTTACCTGGCTGTTTCTGTTCATTTGCCCCAGATCCAGCCCGCTCTTTGGGCTCACCTACCTATGACACATCTTGTTTCAGGATGGGACCACCATTTTTCTGATGTATTTGTTTTCTCTCACATGCATATACACACAGGGTGGAATCGAAATCAAACCAAATCAGAAAAAGCTCCTCATTGCCTTAAGTATGATAAGCTTTTATAGGCAGCAAAGGTATGTTGACAAAGCATTTTTCCAATCTTTATTTTAGAGAAGGGTTGTGAAGAGTTCTGCTTGTTTCAAAATGCAAAAGGGCCCAATATTTCCATCATCTACCCCTCCTTCATCTCCATGAATCTGGCCTTATCCCCCACCCAAGATATCTTAGCAAACAGCTGATGCACAGGATTAAAGGTCTTGCACTTTGGTGTAAGTGAGGAACATACAGACTTCCTGAGTGGGCAGCAGAGCTGTGGCCCACTCCTGGCACTGGAGCAGCAAACGTGGCCAGGCCTATGCAGCCTTCCTCCTCATCCACCTCCCCGTGTTAGAGCAAGGCTGCATCTGCTCTGGTTCTGTCAAACAGCAATTGTGTGAAGCTTCTCATACTCATGGTCTAAAGTTGATCCTGACAGCAAAACCATGAGGTGAGAAGCTACTATCTCCCCAATTTTAAAGCAAAAAAACTGAGCAAGACATATTATCTTTCTGTCACAAAACTGCCAACAGAAAAGGTTTGAACATAAAGCTTTGTGTTCAAGCTTTGAACATGGGATGCTCAGCGCTCCCTTCCACACTTGACTTACATAAGAACTAAGACACATGACATTTCTGAAATTGTCAATCATTTCTTCTCAGGTCTGTAAAAGTTCTACCATGCACAGCTTGCAATTCTGACCACTATTCAAGCAGAACATGCACCCACAGAAGACCACAGAACAAAGCAGAGAAATCAGACAGGCCCCTATGCCAACCCCCAGCAAAGACTGCAAAACTTTAACCAACTAACTCAGTGAGCCCCTGACCTCTCACTCTAACAGGCAGTAACCACCAAACCTCTCACCTTTCTCCTAACAACCTCCGCTCAGTAGGTGCCAAATACTCTTTTAAATTCAGAGCAGCTGCTTCTAATCCATAGTTGAAGCATGTTACTTCTATTTCACACCTGCGCCTTAAAACTATTTCCCCCCAGCTGTTTGCTCTAATAAATGACAGCTTCCCATCAATCTGACTTCTTTCAAACAAAAGGGACGTCAGCAATTTCATTTCTGTATCTGATCAGTCTGTTCATTGAGTTCCTCAGCCAAAAGCAGCATCAAAGAGAACTTGCTGGAGCTGCACAAAACCAGGCAGCTACCAGTGAGATTAGGAAGGGAGGAGGGGTCTGGGGCAACCCTCCTGATGTTGGGCCAGGGAGAGAAAGCTGACGGTTGCTGCTGGGTGGGTGAAAACCTGCAGATGTTGGGGTTGTGTAAGGCTGATGGTGTATTGATGCTCATTTCCTAAGAAGGCAGAAAAGGTAATTCAAAGTGCTGGCAGCAAGTCTGGGTGCAGCATTGAAGTGGCTGCTGGGTGGTCCCACAAGGACTAGCTAAGGATGGGCTTTCATGGGTGCCTCTTAGGAAAAAGTAAGGGAGCATGGTAGCAGCATTGGGCTCTTTGCTACTTGATGCTTCAGATATTTTTTCCTGTTGGTAATGGGACTGATTAATAGCAGGATTTAAGATAACCCATCTGTGTTTCCTGTATCAAGGAATGTAGAGGCTGTATTTTAAGAGTTATACTAAATAAAGGTTTTAAATTTACTCCACTAGTTACATGGATCTCCACTTTTCATGTGGTTCCTTGGAGAGACTGGGTAAAGCAGGACTACATCTACTGGGTTTTCTCATATACGACTGTTGATGCAAGAACTCTCGTTTCTTCTGCTTTTATGTGTACAACCTGCCTGTTTTAACACATTTGCTTCAAGACAGAGGTTCATGTCTCAAGTTTTCTGTGCATAGCCTAAAGCTCTGGTAAAGTATAAGGGTCTTTTCATAAAAAAGATGAGACCCAGCTGTGAAGTTTCGAATTTCAGCCCCTCTCCAAACTCAGAGCTTGGGCTGGAGTTCACAGATCCTAAACTCCACTCTCCTATTTGGATGCTGTAAATTAACAGCTGGTCTGTTCTTTGGGACAGCTCTTTTTCATTCTCAGCAGCTCTCAGATGCCAATTTAAGACCTCTGGGCTTCAAAACGGTGACTTGTCTTTCACTTAGCTATTGAAGAGTGAATGATTGTCATAAAATGAAGTAAAGGAATTGAAATACACTGTTAACAGGTGACATCTATTTGTGTTGGGAGACAGCTCCAGTGAGCAAGATATAAACTCTGTATCAGCTTCCTGTGCTTGAAAGAAATATACATTTTAGAGAAGAAGGGGATGAATTTCAAATTTACTATTCTTCAGTTTTACCTTCTTTTGACAAATAATTCACTCCTGACTGACAGGCCTTGCAGACCTCAAGAAAAGAAAGTACCTAGCACTGTTCTTAGTTTTAGTACCTACTAACGATATATAACAACTCTGTATAATTAAGGTTGAGATTTGTTCTTTATTTTTAAATTTGGTTTTATTCTGCTAGGAAGAGAGCAAGACAAGGAATCCATACTATCAGCTGAGAGCGTCCACAATTCATCCACCATGCTGTGCTAGCCAACACAAAATTAGTTACTCAACATCCTGTTTGCAGTGTATAACCAAGTTAAAAAAAAAAAAAAAAGTAATACCTTATTTACCAAAAAAGGCCCAAATGGCACTAAAGCCTTAACAAATGTTTGTTTGTGTAAACAACATCCAAACCAAACACCGAATTGTCTTTTTCATTTTTAGACACTGCACTCTCCAATAACCTCAGAACAGCCGAATGCATGAAGTTTTAAGAAAATATTGGGCAAAACACATGTTGCAAATACTAAGCAGTACTTTCCTTGCAAAGTTGTTCTTAAATAGTTCATGCTTTTTAATGAGAGCAGACAAAAAAAACCCCAAACAAACCCAAACCTCACAACCCCAAAAAACCCCACATGCACACCTAGGAACCAAGTGGTTTCAAATGCATTACTGAATTCTACACATCAGACTACTCCTAAACAAGATACTGATTGATCATACTCGTTGGAAAATAATTTCAAATGACAAATACATTGGTGATGGTTGCAAACTATTAAGAGATGATTTGACGAGAAGCTGACTTTTAGTTTCCTGAGTTTGTGAATCACTGCAACAAATACATTTTTGGTCTGTGATCACAGAAACATCTTCAGCAAGAAGATTCAATATATTGCTCACTATAAGCACTTGAATAAACCCCAGAGAATGGATCAACACATGATTGTAATCAGATTATTTTTGACCTTCTGCCACTAGATGGTGTCCAGTTACATGAGCTGTGACCACACCTGCATTAATCAAAAAAACAACATGCGGAATTGCTGAAAGCTTGCTCTTACACCTTTTGCTGATATTTTGGGTAAGCTATTTTCCAGGGAGATTTGGCTTTTCAAGTCTTACTTTTGATCTCTGTATGATCTTTTAAAGGGGGAATGATGAAGTCTTTGATGTGGATTCTTGCATAAACAGAAACAATGAACTACAGAGCACCTAACTGCAACCAAGGAAATGGGAGCCAGGGTTGAAGTAATGCAAAATATCCTTTCTAAAAGTAGGGGGGAAACAGAAAGGAGAAATGCAAAGGGGAGTCCAGAGAGCAAACACCACCACCGCTGTCCAACTGAGCAAGCAACAAAGATTATAAAAGCCAGACTGAAAAAAATGAAACTCTTCCTGTGTATTGGAGAGCTTGGTATGTGGTCTTGTACCCTTCATTTGAGAGGTACTGTAAAGCTATACTGTTGTGAGGAAAACTGGAAGAAAAAGAAAGGGTACGAGAGCCCTGAAGAAATGTGGGATCTAGACACAAATGTGTACTGGAAAAGAACATTTTCTCTTTTGTCTTTACTCCTTTTTTACCCGTGTAATTAAACTCAAGGACAAACGGAAAACTCGGTAACTGCAGTGCTTCGCTCTGTTCCCAGCTCTGCTAATAAACAAGGCACCAGGGGGCCTCAGTCATTCACTAGCAAGAAAACCGGGGCACATTAACTCTTTACTTGCTGAATTAATGCACTTCAAAGTCTTCATTGAGCAAGAGTAAAAACAATGTCTGCAAGCAAAAAGAGGAAGCACCAATGGAAAAGGAGCATTGAAGCTCATCTATGCGGAAATTTGCAGTAAAATGACTAGAACATGTGACTCGAACTCAGTTTTACTGTTTGCATGGCAAGCCTCTGAAAGCATCATTTCATGGTGGGAAAAAAACAAAAACCCCTTACTTACCAGTGTCACAAGAGGGAAAGGAGTGATTTAAAACTGAATAAAAAAAGAATTTGTTTGAGACCTTTTGATCAGCTCTAGTGAAAGACAATGAGAGGTGTTTAGAGCTACCTCCGCTGTTTGTGAAGGAAGCCCAAGTCAGAGAAGAAACTCGTGACTTCAGGGTTGTTTAGCTGTAATTTAAGAGAGTTATCTCCTTCAGGTTTTCCTCAGAGCGATACCTGCGCATACAAGCACAAGTTAGACTCTTATTCTGTAAGACTATTACAAATCAGTGTGCCCACCACAAGCAGATTTCACTGATGTCAGTCAGATTACACGTAGTCTTTTTCCTGCAGACCTTGGGCTTGTAACTGCTAGCATACTCTAAACCATTCAACAGCTGCCTGACAATCAGGTTAATTCAAAGTAACTCACATTTTCTACCAAATTACCTTGATTTTACTTTTTTTTCCCTATAAAACACTAGAATTACAGCCATGTGAGCTGCTGTAAGGGGACTGCACAGCAAAATAACAGGGCTGTGGGATCCAGACAATTACAAGGAGCCTAAAAAAACCTCCTCTGATGCCAATCTACTTTCCATTTTGGGCAGCTGCAGCTGGATGCATCTTGGAGCTCCAGGCAGCACACTGATCCAAGATATAAAGAACAAAAGACTGTTCTCTTGCACAACTCTAGGAAGCCTCTCAAACCATGAAAATGGACTTGAATGGCCTAAGGAAACTGTACTTGAAGACTCTCCCTTTGCAATTAGTAATTTAACTAGCCACCTGAAACATTAAATCAGAAATTAACTGTAACTTAAGTGATATCAGGCAATTTTGCATTAAGAGAACAATACCTGATCCATGTACAACACTATGGCTAACTCGTGGATGATAAACTGTGTAATTAGGTGGCTATTTAACTTAATGACACTAATACAGTACTTAAAGACAGTTTGTGTTATGCAACTTGATGATATACATTGACATCAAGGATTAAATTCTGCGACTTGCCTGAAGGCATATTGCACTCAGCTGTATTTTGCAGCTGAATGTTTTGGTATCCTGTGACCAGACTGATTGTGTTTTAAACATCTCATGAGCTCATGAGACCAATGGCAACTCAGTGGAACAAATGCAGAATCTGAAATACAGACAGATACAGAAAATAAGAGATTTCATTTCTGACATAGCTTTCTGAGACACATGACTATTTCCAGATTCTCCAAACCCATTATTATATTTCAGATTGCTATATTAGAACAATAATTTTATTTGTATTATGGTTTGTTAGTATTTGAAGTGACAGGATCTTTAATTTAAATGTGTTTCACAAGGCTCCCTTTCCTGTGACAGCACCAATCCTGACTTCACTTTAACATAATACAAATTGGTTAGATGAAGGTCCTTCTTGCCCTACTGATCTTTTGAGAAAGTGCTTAGCCTGCCCCCTTGCCATTTGCAGCATGCATATCTTTGCAGAGAAGTCTGAGGGCTGTGCTCCTGAACTTCATGGTTTAAGACTACCTGACAGGTAGCAGAGTTGCTGAGCTGATTTTTATGTTAATAATCTTGCTTTTAACCACCTAAAGTTTCAAAATTTTCACATCCCACTAGTGAGCTAGAAGCTGCTGATATCACCTGATACCAAGTATTTATAAGCAGACAGTAACTTGGCACAGAACATCCCTTTACACTGAACGACACAGGTAGCCATCATTGCTCAGTGAATCACATGAGAGGAATGAGGAGCAGACCCAGAAGGGGTCTTACTCATCATACATATGGCACTGAGAATCTCACATCCCCTTCTGCACACTCAGTCACTGCAAGGTCCAAACTTCAGCTGGTGCGTACTCAGCTCGCTATAGCTTGACTGTGCTGAATGCCCAGACCCCAGCAGAGGTTTAGATGAGACATTTCTTTACCTGTCTCACACCACCCTTCCCAGTGAAGCTCCCTCCAAGCACTTGTGCCCTTCCATACCCAAAAGCCTTTCAGCTGCATTTTGACAGTAAGAAACCTCCCATGTTCATGCCAGTCCTTCTAAAGTTGCAGTATAGCAGATTAATTCACCTCACACAAGGAGAATGAATTCAGCTCTCATATTTTCCAGGACTTCCATCAGTTCCAGGGCTTTCAGTGGAGAGGGGTAGCACTGCAGCCCCTCCATGCTAGGTCTAAGAATTGAAAACAGGACCAACAAATGGATAAATACTTATTTTGTGTGCTGGAATAGGGCTCCTATAAAACAGAAATGCAAAGAGCTATGAAGAATAACATGCTTTCAGAATGACCAGCAGAAAAACTGACACCAACCCTCCCCACCTCGCCCCAAAGGTAAGCTTAGTGTAAGAAACCAAACAGTCTCTATAGACAGTTCTTCTTAAGAACTGCATTCACTATTGCCCATCCCAAGCATTAAAGTCAAAGCCCTGGTCAGGTACCAAGACAATTACATCCATCTATTCAGGACTCGTAAAAACCATGTCTGGAGTACATTTGTGTCATTCAGGCCCTCAGGTCAAGAAATATATTCACAAACTGGAGAAGGTCCACTGAAGACCACTAAGATGGCTAGAGGGTTGGAGTACATGGCACATGAGGAAACAGGGTGAAGCAACTGCTGCCATCTTCTACCTGGAGAAAGGACCTAGAGACAAACCCTTTCCATAGTGCACAGGGAAAGGACAAGAAGCAATGGTCACTAGTTGCATCAAAGGAAATTCCCATTGGACTTCAGGACTTCAGCACCAAAGTTTTTCGGTACTGAGACGCTGTCCAGGGAGATTGTAGCATCTCCCTCTTTGGAGATTTCAGAAGTTGACTGGACAAGGTCCTGAACAATCTGCTCTCACATGGAAGATGTCCCAGCTTTGAGCAGGGCATTGGACTTGACACATTCCAGAGGTTCCTTCCAATCTAAATTTCTGTATGAATTTTCTAAGGAGGCATATAGTTAACATAAATTTGGGAAAAAATAATATCACGCGTGCTGGTCTTTTTATTTGCCTTTTGGAGTCAAGGTTATGGGGGGTCATGTGTGCAAGAGCTGAGGCTTTAGGAGAAAACATTATTCTTGACAAAAATCTGTGAACAAACTCTTACTGTGTGTTCCTTAACTGTTGCACATTTGTTGCTCATTAAAACAATGTCTTAAAGAGTTTTTTACAGAAGAACATGCTTATCCTCCCTTTGTAATTCTTCACTGAAGTAAAAATCAAGCTGAAAAAGAAAAAATAAAAATTGCATAATTGCAGGAACATACATTTGTCACAGCACTGGAGAACAAAAATGAAGCTAAATTTTCTTGCTCCACTAGCAATAAAATAATGTATCAGAACAAACATGTAATTTATACAGGTTTTCAGACCCTAATGTCTTCTCTCAGAGGCAGCCAATCCAGCAGACAAACTAAGAAACGATCAGGCAAATATGAGTACTGCCAACTTGTACTTGAAAAGTTTGGATTCCAGGGAACACCCAGTGAGGACTGAGCTTTGACAGAGAGCACATAAATCTGTGGCAGCACCCCTGCTGAGAGAAACAATTTCCTCCTCTCTGTCTTAATCAATGGCTAACATTGAAAACATCTTTAATGGTGAAGTCCAGACTCTCAAGTTCATAAAATTAATCAGTGAAATCTACCAGATAGAGGAGTGTTAAGTCACAGACAGCTAGGGTAAAGCACATGAAGGCCACAACCATCTGTCACTGCTGAAAGTTGTTCCTGCCACAATAAAGCATGGACACGTCTATCTGGAGAAAATACATCATGCCAAATTTTTTTGGCCCAGGACCAAATAAATTTTATTTAATTGAAACAGAGGTGGTATCAAACTTCATGCTCTGCCTTATTAGTTGGGTGTAACACAGTACAGGATCTAGCAGACGTGCCAGGATTTAGGCTGAAAACAACTGTAAAGCAAACCCCATTGGTTCTGCAGGTTAAGATCAGCTAAAAATGTCAGTGTGACATGT
Organism: Haliaeetus leucocephalus; assembly: GCF_000737465.1. NCBI lineage: Eukaryota > Metazoa > Chordata > Aves > Accipitriformes > Accipitridae > Haliaeetus > Haliaeetus leucocephalus. Next base: position 4,735,510 of record NW_010972598.1, on the reverse strand, counting down.
CAGCCTGACAGTTGATTCACAAGGCATATAAGCACAGAAACTGATTGCAGCACATCAGTTTTTTACTGTTTTGAAGAAATCAGTGTCATGGTTGCACTGTCACTTGGGAGCCAAGAGCCTAGAAGGATATTCTGTCTGGATGAGAATTAAATTAGCTGCGTGGTTTGCCATTTCCCCATATGTGTACATTTGAAAGGACAACAGGCCACTGAGATAAATGATTAATTACAGTGCAATCACTTACAAATACACGAGATACATCTGCTCAAAGGTGAATAACAAATAAGACAGCCTGTAATACAATGCAAGGGAAAAATATCTCATGCTTACAAATGCGTCATTGGGGACCTTTGAATTCAAGCTGCTGGATAGGTTTAGCAGCTTGTTAGCAAACTAGTGCTTTGATGCTGTTTATTATTAAAGAGACCCCTGTGACACACTTGGTATACAGTTAACGGGCACAGCGAGTCATAGCTAGAGGGTCTAGTCCTGGAAGAAGTGGTGCAGGTAGGGATTAGAAATTGTTTGGGGAGTATTAACTTGGGAGAGGAGCTGCACCATGAAATGCCAGCAGTGGCTCACCAGAGTATCTGGGGCTGTCACAGGAATTAGGGAAGTCATGCTCGGCAGCGTGCCTCTCTCTGGTAGCAAGCTGGATGGACTGTACTGTTACTCTCTTCTGGCTTATCTGCTTAGGTTTCTTATCTGCATAAAGCAGGAAAGAAGGGTGGGAAGAACAAAACCTTATGCTCTTGGATTTTGTCCTTCAATAGAATTCGATCTGGGATCCCATAGTTTATCCCACAGTGCCTGAAGAGAGTGCTGTGGTGAGTGGGATATGCTGGTTCTAGTAGGAACAGAGGAGACTGAAAGGGTATCCAAAATCCACTATAACTCAGCAACTCTGCATCTTAGTCTCCATCACCCTATCCCCAGCAGCGTACTGCTGAACTAACCTAAGACTACAAAAGCACAGTACTACAACCATCATGATAATTGCTCCCCCCACCTCCCAAACTGCATCCACATCTGCATCCACTGCCATCTTCCTCTTCAGTTGCCTTCCACCACAATTCCCTTTCTCCATAAGCCTACACTCAGGTCCTGGGAAGATTTCCACTGTCATCCCCAATGCTGCTGTACAAGTTATTGGATCAGATCCACAGTCACCACTTGCCAGGACCAATCAACATCTGTACAGCAGGCCATTTTCCTCATCTTGAAGGCCCTGCACTACACAGCTCCTCTCTGCGCTTTCTGTTCTAGACACCCCATCAGGCAGGAAACACTGCCTGCCCAGGGTGAGCAACACCACCACAAACGGAATGGACTCTGGTGAACGCTTAAGACAAAGAAGCCAAAGGCTGAAATACACCATCCTGGCTACTTTTGGGAATGGCAGTCTGTCCCCATTCATCAACTCCAGAACCCTTCTGGAAACAAAAGAAGAGCATTAAGTTACTGCAGCCCCATCTGCTTTGCCACAAAGCAGCAGGGAAGCCCACTCACTGCATTCCACTGGCTGCTGAGCCCTTTGTTAGTCAAGCAAAGCTCCAGAGTCATCAGTATGTACATTTGCAGGACACAATATGCTGATCTTTCACCTATTTTACCGACATGCTGTCATAAACTTATTTCTAAAATAAAGGACAGATTTCAAGTGGAGTAGAATTTGAACAAAGGAGGCGATTCAATCACTTCATGAACAAACTGCTGTCAGATCCCCAGCTGGAGACTCGGGCTCTGGAGGTAGTATTTAGTTCTTACAGACAGGCCGAGCAGGGGCCTTCTCACAACTGTAGTCTCTATGGCCATACGTGTTTCACATCCTGCTTGCTTTTTTTTTTTCCCCAGCAAGATCTCCAAGCAATACTCTATGAAATACTACACAAAAACCAGTTTGCATTTAACTATAGGTTAAACTGATGCATTGTGACACAGCCATTGAGGGGCCATTATCCTCTAGTAATCATCTGTCATTCTTAATTATATGCCTGCAAGTTAAAAATCTAATATGTTGTGACAAAACTGTGCAATTGGAGAACTGCGGAGTAAGCAGTTTGCCAACTTGGAACGACATTGGACAGGACACTGAGTTTCAGAAAGCCACACTGGATTTTCACCATAAGGAGGGAGTTCTTTACAGGTTAAAAGTAAGTTGAGGTTCTCATCCAGGTCCTTGCCTGAGCTGTGCCACAGCCACGCACCTCATCGATCCTGATCCTGGCCAACTTCCCAGACTGACTGCAGGCCTGCCTCACCACTGTGGACTTGCCTGGCAATCACTGATCCTGGTCACTGTGTCCAGGCCCGATCCTGACCCCAACTCAACTTCTGAACTTGACTTTGGACCTACCCTGTCGCTACAGATTTGCTTGGTGGTCTGGCCCCTGGGCTGAACCCAGCCACCCTCATCGGCACTGCATGCCTCACCTGGGGTACGGTGGGACCGGTTCCTTGCTGGTGAAGCCACTGCTTCTGCTGGACTTGTTATCGTGCTCAGTAGCTGGCCTCCTTGCCTTGAGGGAACAGCTTTGCCCTTGCTGCACTCTGACACAGAGCTACAACAGCCAAAGCTAGCTACAAGTATTTGCTGAGAAACAAAAATCTGATGTTTGAGCTTTTAAAAAGTTCCTCATTTTTAGTGACTGGAATGCTGAAGGTTGCTTTGAAGTTGTGCAAACTGCCACATTTGTACTACTGGCTGAAGCTTCCCCTAATCTAGTGCTAGCTACTGCCAGATGTGATACCAGAGTTAACAGAGAGTCAGTCTAAAAATTCAGGCCATAGTAATAGTGTTTCTCTCTTTGCCCTACAGACCACATAGGAACTCATGCATTAACACTAGAAGTTCTGCTGAGGCGTATTTTCCTTGACATCTTTGTCATTGCTTAGCACAGAATGAGCTGACTGGGGTTTAGTAAATTAGTAATTGTCATAATGCACAAAGAGGAATATTGTGTTGGTCCAAATCAATTTTAAAGGATCAGAATAAAAAAATCAAAGCATACAGTAAAGAATGAACTAAAGGTCCAATTCCCTCCAATTCCATGTGTAGTCCCCAGCATGGATCAATGCCAACCTCCTCCTGTAACTCCACACACCACCCTTTAGATCCCAGTAGCCCTCCTTGCTGCCCCACTGTCCACTTTTCCAATGGCTCACTTGACAGGCACACTGTTCTCCAGCTGCCCACCTACACAGTACTACAGAGCCTTTTACCATCCCCATTGAGGCACTGACATGCTGTAGGAGTAAAAGCTGAGGAGTTCAAATCTCAGCATCTCCACCTCCAACAGGCCACACTTCACTTGGCTTGCAGCTTTCCTTGCAGCCACAGCACATCTGCAGCCACACAGAGAGCTGGTGTGCTGTGGCACCAGGCAGCAAAGCACCCTGTCACCTAGAAACTCGGTACCAGGGCATCTTTGAGCAGAGGGATAAATTCTGTCCCCCATTTAATCTAGTCCTTGCCCTATATTTCCACTAACATAGAAGTCTGAAATATTGTGTAACTGAATTATGTTTACCTGACAAAGTTAAACAAGAGTTAACAATCAGTAAAAAGTCTGTGTCAAAACAGAGGGAGCTGCATGTTCAAGTGCTCTCACATATTTGTTTTGAATAAAAGTATCCTACTGGTTTCAAAATACAAAAGTCCCAACAGCAGGTTTTCCCCTATAGTGTTGCATCTTAGAAGAGAAATATCATCACTACATATGAGAGTTAGCTAAAACCCAGAACTCAACAGGAAAAGAGATTTGAGACACCACATATCACTTAGTTCTGCAGGCATGACTTTTTTTTTTATAGAAAATAAAAACCAAAAATTTTTTATTGACTGCACTTTAGATATCTGTACAGAGTGTAAACTTTAATATTTCACCAGATAAGTGAATAATTCTGGAGAAAGAGTTATCAAGCACCTTCATTTCAACACATTTTTGATATTTACAGTAAGACATACCTGATTAAGTGTATGAATAAAATGAATTAAAAGTTATAAAAAGTTATACAAAAAAAATCTTTTACATGTTTATATGGTTTGTTATTTTATGATAAATATACAATTAAAGAGGAAGATGTCACACAGTTAGGACTAAGAATTGGCTCTGTTTAAACTGTTACTGTAGTGTCTGAAAAGGGAGTGAGGAAATGGGGATATTAGATTACTGTTCTGATCATGACATTGTGAAATGTGTTCTGGCAGAAGGCTCCCAAGCCCTGTTTTTTTCTGCTGCTGCAGACTGGCTTGTGGGTAAGCTTCCTTTCCAATACACAGTGTGGAAGCCAAACTTCACTCCCAGATTTGTACTGCTAATTTGACATAAGAATATGCATTTTGATTTTCCCTCCCCACTCCAAACTTCTTGGTGATGATAAAAACATCAACTCTGCTTTGATTTTCAGCATACTTTTTTGCTGTTACTGAACATTGGTACACAAATTGGGCATCACCATCTTTTTTCCTTTAAGCACCAAGACACAGGTGACTTCTCTGGAAATCAGATTTTTAACTGCCATGGTTTCTCATGGTCTACAAAAGGCATGGCATGGTTTGCTAAAGAAGAAAGATGACTAGGATAGGATTCAAAGACCACTTTCAGGCTTACAGAATAAAACATAGAAATATTATTTTAAAAGCTCTTGGGAAACAAATATGACTGTGTGTCCCTTTAAAACCAAACACCTCCAAATGAATAAATATCCATTCTTCGATGAACTATCAGCAATTGAGATCTATATCTGAAGTTTGTTTAGTGGATTTTAGGAAACTACTCAGGAATCCACCTCAGACTGAAATAGAATAAATCTCTTAAAATCCAACAAAAACTTCAAATACATCCACTAAGCAGTGCTGATTACCTAAAAAGAATCACGTGCTGTGGGAAAGGAACACATGACCCAGGGTGAGAACTACCCTCACAGCACATGGATAAAGTATTTCCATAATCTCAAAAGTTGAGATTCAAGTTTTGGAAGTGGAAGGACTGGTAGTGGGAAGGAATGCAATTAGGCATTAAATGTCGTATTACGGGGTGTTCTCACCCACATCTATTTATCCTTGGGACCCTTTGGTTGTTTCTCAGCTAGAGATATGGTCCAGCTGCATATATGATGGGCTAAGCATGCCACTATGCCGATAACTGCTGCATGCTCTGAGGTACAACCCACTCTCAGGATTTGAGTCATGCCATCCCTTTACTCTGTTTGGTATTTGTTACTTCAATTTTGCCAAGAGATACTTCCTCCTAGCCCAGCACAGTTGCACCTAAGGCGTCCACATTTACCTTTAAAAGCAAGGAAATAATACTACAAGGAACAACATGTAGTTGGACCCAACCTGGCCGGTTCTGTCTTGCCTAACTGCTACAGAACAGTCATTGCCTGTGTGTGCGTCTGCATACGTGCATTGTGGCTTGCTGTCAGCAGCATGGAGCACTTATCTTCAGGGCCTGATTGTGTTGATAGGAGTGAATTTTTTACAGCACATTTTCAAAAGGTGTCTGCTGCTCTAAAGCTTATTTTAATGCTCAGTTTCTTTCTATACAATCCACTCCAACTGTGTTGTCAGGGCAGCGGCAAGAACGGCCTCCTGGGGTAGCCAAGCAGAGGTGAGTACAACCGCCATTATTCACTGTACAGTAGTTATGTCCTAGGAAAGAAGAGAGGTGTAAAATGTTAAAGAAAAAAAAAAGCAAAAGAGCCATAAAAACCACATAGATACAAAAAAAGTGCAGATTTCATGACTACACTAGAGAAACAAGCCATAATGAAATTGAAACAAAACTGCTTTGGGGAGATGGGAGTCATCATATCCCTTGTGTCAGCTTCTGATACTCACCTCAAAGAAAGACCCAGATACTGGGACAGAGCAGGAGAGGCAACATGAAAAAAACAGGCTGTTCCTGAAATGCCCTTCATAAATTGGCCAAGTGGTCACAGACATTAGAACCAAGAGACAGTGAGTGAGGAAATACAGAAAGCACAACACAGGGGGCAAAGTCCAAAATGCTACAGAACATCATCCCTGGGTACCACCCACTACAAAAACATAGAGGAATGAGCCATGAAAACAAAAAAAATCATGTGGGTGGGGAGGAGTGCCTTAATGTTGGAGGGTAAAATGAAAGAGAAGACAGTGCCAGGAGCAGTGGATCTGAGGGGAAAGGCATCTATCAGAGAAAAAGAAAAACACTTGCAACAGACATATGATGAGAAATGACACCAAGGTTCTGAATATTATAAACACAAGCATTTACTCAGCACACAATGATGTTTTGTTTTACACTGCCTACCAAAATGGAACTGTGAATTAACTAGAAATAACAACATAACTGATTTCTTAATTATGACATTTATATGCATTTTTAAGCTCTGAACCAAGCTTTCAATTAAATTAAATTATGTTTTTTACTATATATATATTGAATAATTTGAAGATAAACTATCTCAGGTGTTTTTTAGGCCTAAAGTAAAAACACCAAAACTATCATTCCAGCCACGTTGTAATAATAAAAAAAGTGAACTCTTCTCCTAGCTGTGATTTGCTAAGAACAACATAACTGAACAGTGATATTGCTTCCCAAAGAATAAATTGTTATTTCAAGGATATCAACTTCCTCTCTTCTGAGCTTCACAAGGGGCTTTTCAATGATGTATCCGAAAAACTTAACATTCAACGGAGCAGAAAGACCAGCCCAGCCACTCTACTACCTGCTGTTTTCTGAACATTCCCTTTTTAAAAACACTGGATCTCATTAAGGACATGTGGAAAATCATGGTATTTCTGCAGTTTAAACTTAAAAATAAGTAAATAAGGCCTCAGCCATGAATACAGCTTTCCATTTAGACAATGACAACATAGCAGCTTTTGCCATGTCAGATCCTCATCTTGATCATATACTTGTCCTTTCATAATGGATAGGACAGGCCCCTTCTTCCCTCCTTATTCTGGTTTCATATGGCAACCACAACAACCGCTTTTATGAAAAAAAATTTAGGTGGCTTTTAATTTCTTAGTAAATGGAAATCTAAACATTAACCAGTTCTTCAGTAATACCTAGATCAGTTGGGAGCCTGTTAATGGGAGCTGCTACTAAGTTCATTTATATGCTAAGGTGTTGCACAGCTGTAAAAACTTGAGAATCCTCTGGATTACCTCCTGGGCACTGAGCAAAGGCTGTAGTGATTCCATAGAGACGGGAGCGCTTGTGAGGCTGGAAGTTATCCTTTTCTATTGAAATTGTGCGATCCACTGCTACAACAGCATCCCTGCATATGCAGAAGAGAACATAGAGAAGTGAGATGAAAGTGGAGGTACAGGGGAAACCAAACCAAACCAGCCAACCAACCAAAAAAACAACCACCCCGCCCCCCCCAAAAAAGGGAAGAAATCTGAAGTCGCTTCTTTTTTACAATCAGGAAGTGACACCAGAAGCAAAATCCTCCAAGACCTCATCTTTCCTAGACAACTCAGATATGTCATAACCTTCATTCTAGGCAGCTAACAAATTTAGCAGGGAGCCACCTTACTAATTTTGAAGGTACTTCAAACACAGGACAATGTCCCTCTACAGGAGCACATCTGTTAGTAGTTTTGACACATTCTCAATATTCTGCCCCTCTGACATTTTCTGTGGTATAGCTGACACTGCAGCTATTATGCATAATGATTATGTATAATGTTGTATTTCAGGTGAAGCCTGATATCCGGAAGGCATACAGCTAGTCATAAGCAATCTTTTCTTCCTAAAAATAAAAGGGCAGTCAATTGAGAGACTTGTAACACACTGTTTCCCATTTATACAAGCCTATTCTAGAATAGCACTTCCCAGCTGTTAGGTTCTAGCTTGGAAATCCTTACACACATTAATAGCTCTTCCTGCTGCAATTGATGGAGTAATTTGTGTAAGAGTTTGCAGATACAACCCACACAACCATTTATGTCAAGGAAAAATAAATATTTAAAAATGCATGGACTGGATATTTTTATGGAAAATATAGTAATCTCTGAAGTCTTGATCATATGTCAATGTTTTAGATCACTCGCAACAAAGAAAGTGTCATCAAGACTAAAAATGTTTTTTTCTTATTTGTGGTTGAACGTTCAGATAATACAGGACACAGAAAGCCATGAGTGACTAATTTCTGCCCTCTACAATGCAGCAAGTATAGCCATAAGGGAAACATGTTAGCTCCCACTCCTTTCCCAAAAATGTTCAGTGTTAAAAGCATTTTCTAGAGGACAACTCACTATGCTGAAAATGAAAACTCAGTTAATTGGCAATATCAGTAGGTCAACTCTACAGATCCACTCCACCCTGCATCAGCTATTGCCAGGAAAGCAAAAACCAGAAATGTGTGAGAGGTCAGACATGAGAAATGCAGTATATACTTCAGTTTCTACCAGGGAAAAGAACAGATTAAAGCACTCCATAATTTCTTTAGCAGATAACATACCTTCTCCAGTCTGTGTAGTATAAATTCTTCCCATAGCTTGTAACACTAAAAGGGTACTGAATTCCTTCAACAATCTTTCGTCGACTAAGCTGATTAGGGTTCATGCATTCCACCCTCTTGGTACCTGGGTGTAGTGAAACAATTAAGCCTTTGAATCAGAGCAAGAGAGCTCTCATGGGGGATGAAGGACAAGCATAAGCATGCAAGCATGAACAGAGTAAAACTTTCTGTAAGTCTTTCAGTATGCTGCTTAGCGAAAGCCCTCCCCATGCCATATCTCCGCATGTGCCAAAGATTGGATGGAAAAGTACTTTGGTGCTTATGCTAATCAGCACACCAGCTAACTTACAGGAACACAGATGTCTAGTGCAGCCATAGACACTGCTCACAAGCTGAGATTCCTGCTACAGATACCAGCATCCTCAGGCTGGTGTGGAAGCTGACAGAAGGTCTCCTCCATTCTGGAGGGCTACTTCAACCACTAACCAGTTCCACCTCCTCTGGAAGGCAGTTTTGCAAAGTCATTTTGGTAAGCATGTTCCCAAACTGCTTGCTGGGTTGGGCCATGAAGGCAAGTCTGTGCGAAGAACATCTAACTTGTAGATGCAAATAGGGTGTAAAAAGGTCTAGCTGTAAAGCTACTACACACTTTGGGAACACTGCTAGTGAATGTAAACACCTGTAGGTTTCTCTTAAGTAGTGGGTTTCAAAATGAGGGAAAAAGGAAAAGAGACAAATGCGAGAACAAGAGAGGAAGAGAGAAAAAGAAAAGAAAGAGCACAAGGAGATATATTTGTAGGTTGGAGAAAGTGTCTTACAATGAAAAAGAGAGATCAATCTTTTTATTTTATCAAAAACTCGAAAGGTCACTTGAAGTGTAAAAGCACTTCCACAGGAGATCATCTCTGGCAGAGTCTACAGGGAGAAAGACAGCAAGATGGAAAAAAAAAAATATTCAAATGAGAATTAAAAGCACACTTTTTTTTACTGGTAAGACAATGGCACAAAACTAACAATGGGTCAGTGGCAGAACCTTCATCTCTTGACCTTTAATTCTAGTGTGAATTGCTTTTTCAAGACTTGCTTCAGTCAAATATGAGCCAGACTTTGCCTAAAGTTACATGTCTTAGAACAATAGCACCAGATTAGATGAATCAGGTTTTTTTCCTGGTCTTAAACTCACAACTTCTTCTACAAAGGCCTAAGCACTACCTAAAGAGATAGCCACATAAAAGACACAGAGATATAAACTTGCTGCATTCCTAGAAAGCTTTGTGATCAGAATTGAAATCTTTCAGCTTGCACAGTCTCATGTGAATGCTACAGTGGTAGTCACAATGAATAAATGGAGAGATTATTAAAGCCAAAAAGAAAGGCATGAAGTCTAAGATGCAGCCCGAAGAGCTATAAACATTAATTGGCTGTGCATAATTTCAGGATTGGACATACTTATTCTACTACTGTGCTGGTTTTGACTGAGATAAGAGTTAATTTTCTTCATAATAGCTAGTATGGGGCTATATTTGCAGTATAAATCCAAAACAGTGTTGATAACACAGGGATGTTTTCATCACTGCTGAGCATAGAGTCGAGGCCTTTTCTGCTTCTCACCCCACCCCACCCCACCAGTGAGTAGGCTGGGGGTGCACAAGAATTTAGGACAGTACACAGCCAGGACAGCTGATCCCAACTGACCAAAGGGATATTCCATACTATATGATGTCATGCTCAGCATATAGAGGTGGGGGAAGAAGAAGGAAGGGAGGGATGCTCAGCGTTATGGTGTTTTGTCTTCCCAAATTACCATTAGGTGTGATGGAACCCTGTTTTCCTGGTGATCGCTGAACACCTGCCGGCCGATAGGAAGTGGTGGATGAATTCCTTGTTTTGCTCTGCTTGCGTGCACGGCTTTTGCTTTACCTATTAAACTATCTTTATCTCAACACACGACTTTCCTCACTTTTACTCTTCCGATTCTGTCCCCCATCCTGGCGGGAGGGAGTGAGTGAGCAGCTGTGCGGGGCTTAGTTGCGGCTGGATTTAAACCACAACAACTACTATTATGAAGAAAAATTTTAGCATCGCTTTACCTGCATCTACCCAGCACAGCATTGAGGAATAAGGATCAAATGTCAGTCCATTTGGTAACCCAAGATCATCTTTAACAAGAATTCTTCTGTTTGTGCCATCCATGTATGAGGTTTCAATTTTAGGATCTTCTCTGTTCCAGTCAGTCCAGTACAAGTTTCTTAAGGGGAAGAAAAAGGCAAGAATTAAGACAGTAACTGATTTCAAAAGATTGTTTTAAATAAGGAAAATGCTAAGGACACAAAAGGAACATGCACACACCCTAAATCATTTAAATAAATAAGAAGGACCACATTGCACTTTGAAATAGAAGTAACAAAAGTCTAGTAAAGATGTAGCAAATGTTACCCTTCCATTAAAAACAAAAAACCAAGCACACAGATGAGAAGAAATACTTTCTCTACGCTGCTTAGGTTATGTGCAAGATGCCAGGCAAAAGACCTGTATTTTAACAGTTCTAAGGACCATTCAAAATGTATGTCTACAGTTCTCCTCCTCACCACCCATCATGTCTGCTCAATCTAAACAGCAGGAGCATTTGGCATACATTTGTGGGATTCATTCAAAACTACATTTTTCTTTTTGGTCACCAAGTAAGCAACATACAGTGGAATCAGAGTAGTTCATGGTCAGGGGAGAACCCTAGAGAGGGCCATTAATTCACTGATGCTTTATTATTAATGGCCATTTGTTAGTGGTGTTTTTTTTCCTTGGATGCACTTTCTGTGGCTGAGAATTTACATAGCCCCTCAATGCAAGCACCTTTGTTGTTTACTCCTTAACACACACACACAGTCTACTAGGAGACAAAAGTCCGTGCTGCTTGACCTGAACCCAGAGCCCTACTCCGTCAGTGGGGTTCTGCATGAACAGAGGTCTCTCTTCAGTCTGATTACACTGTTGCCTTTCCCCTTCTCTCACACCACGAAGTGCATTCGTTTTTTCCTTATTATGCTGTCACTTGATATACATCCGCAGATGTTTTCACCCCACTATTATGTGAAAATTTATTTTATGTTAAAGGAATTAGAGAAATCAATACCATTACTTTTTCATTTAATTCTGTACCACTCAAATTTTCATGAATCACATGCATTCTTTTCCCACTACAAACTTTGCTTGCAAACATCTGGAATGAGGATGCATCTTCCAAAAAACTCTCCCTGAGCAATATAGTACTTTTGTTCATAAATGAATTCTCACCTACTATATCAATTAAGCAATCATTTAGTAGAGCTTTCCAGCAATTCAAGACTGAAAAGAAAGCCTCTTTGCTTCTGTGCTTCTGAGTATTTTGACTGAAATGCCTCTTCTCAGCAGTGGCCATGCTATATAGAAAGTTGCACTAGGACAATAGCAGGCAAGTTCAGACAGTAATGAACAGACATGCAGCACTACCATGGACTCTGTAGTAGTTTTAATTTTCCCTGTATTTCTTCCAATATTCAGAGACAAAAAATGTCAACAGATCAAAGACTACATAAAAGTATTTAGATACTTTCATTTTTGCAGGCTGGAACCATAACTTGAAAACATTTAACACTTTCCTACTGACACTCTGCTAGGCTATTTCTGTGACTGCAGCTTATAGGCTTAATTTTCAAAGTATGTGCTTATCAGCATATTCAAATAGAAGCCTAATAGGACCTTCTCAGGCAACTGAATGACAGAAGTGAAAATGATGACACAAGAGACACCATGGGAGTTTTCAAAGAAGGAACACTGTACAGGAAAAAGGGCTGTCATGATGGAAATGAAAATACAAGATTGCTTAATCTAGTATTTTAGACCAGTAAGCTTGCAAAAAAAAATTTTTTTAGGTAAGAGCAACACTTGTCATTATGCAAACAATGTACTGAAAGCAAGGTTCAAATAAGCATTTGACAAACCTCTCAATAAAATATCACATTATTACCTAGCAGGCATTTTAGAAGTTTTATTTTCAGTCTACCACTCAGACACAGGACACAAGTAGATTGTTCCGTTTCTGTTTGTTAGTTGTTTTAGGAAAAGATAGTCCTATTATTGTCTACAGACAGCCTAAAAACATGGGCTCAGAGTATATGCTCATGATAAAGAAATCAATAAATAGATAAATAAATAAATAAATTCAAGCTTTGCACATATCTCTTGACAACATATCCATACCCTCTCATAGGATCCACAACAATTGCTCTGGGGTTCACCAGGCCAGTGTCAAAAAGGATGCGACGCTGGCGCCCATCCAGCCTAGCCACTTCTATCCTATCCAGTTGAGAGTCAGTCCAGAAGATGTTGCGACCTAGATGATCTACAGCTATCCCTTCAGGGCTTCCCAAGTCTGCAGAAGAACAGAGAAAAACATGCCTAGGCATTATATTTATTCCTAATACACAGTGTCAGCCTCATAAGCATAACTCCTAATTGAGATAAGTTTTCTTCAGTTTTCTGGCTGTGGTCCAACAAAAGCTACTTCATAGCAGTTGGAAGAGGAATATGCATTTTACCTTATGAAGTTTAAATACACAGAACTTTCATAAATACATAGAATGACAAATTCTATGGGGAACCAACTCATCATGCATGTAAGCTTTCCTTTGGGGGTAGACACAGAAAAAGAGTTGATAGAGAAATAAACAGTAGAGATTGTCAGAATCTTATTCTACCCTCCTTAGCAGGCCAAGATCTACAATGGATTTTATAATCCTTAATATTTCCCCTTCTTTAGTACTGGCATACACGGCACCCCTCCTGAAAACTGGATTTATGCTAAGTTTAGCCAATGCAATACTTAAAGATAATCAAGTTCCAACGCACTAGAGATAATGATATTAGCTAACTGATGGAATTTAGATCCAGTTCTTTGTTTTTGCAGTGCAATCCTTTTTGGAACATGTTTTAGTACTGTATGTGCACAGTTTTTCTTGGACAGTTAGTTGTTCCAAAAGCAACAGGAAATAGCAGATAATGATCTTTCTGCTTTAGCATTAGTAATTTCTAACTCAGATGAAGGAAGTAGAATAAATATATAGCACTCCAAGGTTTAATTCAGCCACTAGGAAAAACTGCTCTATAATTTTCAAGGTTCATACATCCATTGAAAAAGAGCAGGAAGGCTGTGTGATGTAATGAAGCCAAAGCCAGGTACAAATCAATTTTAGTCCAATTTCAGTTCCAAAACAAAAAGAAAGAATTGTACACAGTCACTCCCCAAAAAAGGTGAAGTGACCCTTCATACCAGCCAGCTGTTAAAAAAAACAAAAAACCCCCACCTTTCAAGTGCAGATCCACACATCATGTAAATATCCAAGAATGACAGAATGTGGCCCAATAGCCTTCTATTAATTCTCAAGTTTATTTACTGACAGCCATTAAATAAACAGTATGTGACACAAACAACCTTTCTGGAGAAAAGGCATTTAGTCTGGGTACAGCTGTCTAAAATTTGCTACTGTGACTTTGCTATGAATAATAGTTGGCACAATAGCCTAAACTGCCTCTGTTGTCTCACACAGGTGGATTACACTTACCACACTTAACCTGTACACATGACATTTTGGATGTATATTCATTGCTGAAGAGGCAGAAAAGAACAAATAAGATGTATCTCACTGCTTCTGAGTCATGGCTCATACACAGGGAGGACCCAAGAAAGTAAATGTAAATCATCTCTTTACTCCTCCCAAGGGCACTTGGGCATACTTTAACTTAGTTACACTGACTTCACATTACTACCTGTATTTCTCCAAGTGCCTCTGTAGAGCTACACCTGTCATCTGCAAGAAGCCACCTCACATATACTTCAGACCCTCAAATGTTCCCACTTCTTTTCTTGCTAATGGTAGAGGCTGCTGAGAGCAGCCTTGTTTTGAGGTAATGGTGGCGACAATCCCCAGTCTCTGGTATCAGAGGATCACTGACTAAATGGTGGTGGAGGAGCTCCCAGCCTCTTTTAGGAAACAGAAGAAGGTAGCAGGCAAACGATGTGCTGCCACCGATTCCCAGGAGCCCCTGTTCCCTGACTAGGGTCCTTGCTTTAGTTTCCTTGCTTCAGCTATATGCCAGGAGATTTAAAGAAGTCTAAAGTAAATATCTTTCCTGTCTGGTTGACAATGAGCCAGAAAAAACTATCCCCCGTGGAGGAATGAGGGAATATATAGGCTTCATGTATCACCAGTCTTTCTGGAGGCACAAATGTGTTCCTGCTGTATTGTCATCAGGCCTGCTACAGTCACAGGCTCTGTCCCTGGGGACAGGCTTGTACAGGACACGTACGGCTGATATGACTTAAGCACCTCCAACAAAGAGGAAAGCTCTCCTTCCCGGTCTGCCTCCACAGCTGCAGAGCTCAGTAAGCCTCCACAGGCTATACAGCTGCAGGGATAGATGAGAACTGGATGGGGCTCCACAATAAAACATGTTTCTGCAAAGCAATGCAACTTGGATCACAAGAGCTTTAACAAACAAAAAAGTAGTGCATTCCACAAAAATACATGCGAACTGAAGAAAGCAGCTGCAGCTCACAGGAGGAAAAAGGCAAAGATCAAAACAAAACAAAGAATTCTTATGAGTCTTCTGAGAGGGAGGCATTTTCCTATTTCCTGAAATTTTAAAGTTTCAGTTTTGGCCAGCATAGAAGACATCCATTCAAATACTGAATATTCAACCTTATTTTGTTCTGACTCCTTATTGAAGAGCCCGTTAACATACAGAAAGTAAAGTGCAACATCGCTCAACATCTCTTCAGGAATGGCATTCACTTCCTATGTGAACAACAAAAATCATGAGATGTCCTTACACATACAATGTTTTTTGTAGCAGATAAAAACCATGAGGTTTCCATGTGGCACTGAAGCATCTTGAATTACCTAAAATAATCAAATTTAGTTGACAGCCTTCACAAATATTTTAAAAATATTTTATACGCTGCAAGATTTTTAATGCGTGCACACACACTCTCATTAGACAAATTTATATCCATATAAAATTTTTAGCAACACTAATTTTCCTCACTTTTTAAAGTGCAGAATCTGATAAAATACTTTATTAGTGGAATTTGGAAATTGTTTCCCCACAGAATTTGTAGTTGTAGAGGCACATGCTTGCACTACAGGTTAGAGTCCCTTTCAGATTAAATATGTTGGGATGAAAAAGAAGTCTTACAAACATCTCAGCCATCAAGTTGTACAGAAATGTGAAGCTCCATAATTGCTGGAATGGTTAGGGATGGCCTTAAGCTCTCCCTTTTCCCCTCCCAGGACAATGGTAGGATCCAAGCTGCCCCCATCTCTCTGCTGCTCCTAAGAGCCTGAATGGAGTCCCAGCAAACTGGCTGTTCTGAAGCACAAACTCCAGGTAGAGATAATCAACACATCCAAAGAAAACTAAAGCAAATTTATTGCAGAGTTTTAAAACTGGTTGATCATTTTGCTAAAATAGTTTTCTAAATTTTTGTGAGAATAGCTGCAAAGGATCTGAAGCAAGGGTGAACTCCTGAGTATTTTGACTTCACAGGAGTTCTAGGATCCTGAGGACGCTAGGATTCAGAAAGTCCCTCCACCTATTTTTCTTGCTGGTTTTTTAATGCCCTTCCCCATTCACTTTTTTCTCCAAACCTGTCCTTCCCTTTAACCCTTTCCATTTAAAAAAAGGTTTTCATATTTAAGATGCACGGGCTTACACTTACCGTTCTAATGAAAGTGAAATTGGACTGCAGTGAGCAGCAGAGTGTTGGGAGAAAAAATGTAAGAACAGGACACAAACTGTAACAAGGAACAAGGGACCTTTTCAGGAAAGATGCTGGACCACCCTTTTTGATCAGTAGGGTTGACAAGACATGACTAAAAAAGAGGTGGACTACACAAAGGCTGCCAGGCTGGGCACAACATAGCACAGCCAGTCCTCAACATAGGAAAGTGAGGTCTTGAGTGTGCTTTAAAAATCCAGGATGTCATGACCTGGGGGATTTGCCCTGAGAGTACTAGCTGTGCTGCCCTACTATAGTGGCAGCCCTAAGGATGCCACCACAGGTGAAGAGCAGTAAAGGCCTCAAGCCTACCTCAAGATTCCTCCCCAGAAGTGACAAAGCATCCAAAGGAGGGGTTTCTTTTCTTTGTTAAACACAGCAAGAATATAAGCACAGCCTAGGACTGTAATTGGGTGCAGAAACCCTCTAAACATTCCTGTAAGGAACTGAGACACTGTCCAAAGACCAAGCTATGAGGCTCTGAACCCTGCACCCATCAGTGCCTTGAGATATGCTTTAAAATCACCACAGCAGCTTGATTCATCTTTCAAATCCCTCAAACTTCAATTAAAACATCCCCAGTGATGTTCACAAGACACTCAACAGTTAGACAGATATGGTATCCTGCAACTGCAAATAAGGACAGAAATATCTCAGTGACATGCTGCTCCCACTTCTGGCCTTAAAATGTAGTTTATTTAAAGAGAACCAACTTCTCGCCTATCTTAGCAGTGGAAAGGCAGTGAAGGGCTATCGCATAGGGAACAGATCTTTTTTCATTTTATGTTATCCAGATTTGTTGGTTATTGTTTATCCAAATAACATCAACTTGTAATGCTACAGCTCAGGCCACACCTAGGAAGTACATATTACTAAATTCAAGTCTCCAATGCCATTCCTAGAGAGTAGCAAGAGGAAGAATTTTGTGCTGTTACCTGTTTTGATGATAGTTGTTGGCTCCCCACCATGCAGGCTAGCCCTGCTGATTGAAGGGCCACTGATGTCTGTCCAATAAACCATCTTGTCCGTGCAATCGTAAGCAACTCCAATAACAACTTTGTCCTGTTGGTCAACAAGTAAGTTACATCAGCTTATGCTAAACAACAATTATTTGCCAGCAGCACTAGCTTATGGATCTAAGTCTTAAGCCTGAAAAAACAAAATTCTTGAGGAAAGCTGGGATATGGGGAGGACAGGCAGAAAAAAACAATTGAGCGACAGTCATTGTAGAATAGCTTAGAAAAATACTTTCAATTTTAAGTCCCTTTTAACTAGCAGACACCGTTTACAATGATCTTATTTCAAGGAAGCATTGTAGACATTAGTACTGGACAGTTGGTGTCACTTCTACAACTTCACCTGCATATCCATTTAAAGAAAGTTCATATTGTTATTTTACTGTGTTATTCCTCATGTGCTTTTTTCTCTCATTCCTTCCTTTCAAGGAGGAATAATGACTTCTATCAAATCTGACTTGTGTTCTGTATATTCATCAACACATGCATTATGGCTGCATTTCAGCAGTGCTACCTACGGAGCATCATTTGACTCAAAAAGTTCTAGCAAAGTAAGTTTTTAAAAATAAAAAATAGCTTAAACAAATACTCCATAAGTCATACTGCTGGAAAGAATATGGTCACGGACAAGGAACATATATATGCAATTTTCCAGGTAGAAGAAGGTAGGACTAGAGTTGAGTTAGGAGTTGAAACTTCTTCCTCCGGGCAAATGAAAGAGACTTTCAGGGTAAAACAGTAATTTCACATGGATTCCCAGGTCTATCACCTTTTCTCCTTTGTATCTTGCAACTTCTTAGAAAGATGGCCCAAAACCATGCATTAAAACAGATGCACTTATCTGCATACATTAATGCTGATGTTACATGAATGTAGGTTACAGAACAATCTGAACACCTCTACACTGCTAAACACTGTCACTTCACAAATACACAACACTGTGACAACACAGAGACAACACTGTTAGCAGAGACTGAAAGTTTCATTTTAATTAAAAGTTTTAATGAAGAGTTGCATCTTATCTTTTGGAAGCTCTTCCCTGAAGATACTTCTAATTAATTTCTTTAAGCTAGCTCAAGTAAATAATGCAACTAGCTGACAAGGCCATTCTGCACACAGTATTTTACTTTATATTTACATTATTGCAGCAGCACTTTAGACATGAGACAAAAGCTTGGCTGCACATGGAGGAGGAGGAGGAGGAGGAGGGAGGGTCGCCCAACTGCTGCCACTTCGTCGACCGTGAGCGGCACTCGCTGGCGGCGGCAGCCCGCCCCTCGCTGCATGGC
>NW_010972598.1:4716555-4716851 GCF_000737465.1 Haliaeetus leucocephalus | reverse complement strand
GCAGCGCCCGCCGCCTTCCCGCCGGGATGAGCCCCGCTCTCCGCTGAGGCGCAGCCCCGCCGCGATGCTCTCCCCCGAACGCCACCGCCACCACCGCCACCCCCCGCCGCCGCAGCCGCCGCCGCCGCCGCACCACCCGCCGCAGCCCAGCCATGTCGTGGCCACCATCGAGAACCTGCCGGCGGAGGGCGGCAGCGGCGGCGGCAGGAGCGGCATCTCCGCGCCCTCCTCCAGCGTGCGCCAGAGGATCAGGAAAGTGCTGAACAGGTGAGGGCCGGGGGGACGGACCGGGGCTC
>NW_010972598.1:4684581-4716480 GCF_000737465.1 Haliaeetus leucocephalus | reverse complement strand
TTAATCTATATATATCTGTAGCCAAGAAGTGCAGAGAATTGACTGAAAAACAGGAGGAGATTAAGACTTAGGCAAACACTTTGAGGGAGTAAGAGAGAAAAAAAGGGCCTCTCCACATACTGCTCTTGTAGGTCTCCTAGACTTTTATATCAGAGTCAGAAAGCCAATGGAAGTGTGAGTATAGGAGTGTCTATATGATGAGCTGTTGGAGGCATGTGAGCTCACAAATACTAAGGTTTTGTCTTATGAGGTATTCTTTAAAGGCAAATAATTTTTTCTACAGGTTAGTTTTAGGCTTTTTGACTAGTCAGGTCAGGAATTTTCAGTGACAAAGTGATGGGGTACTGAAATCCTAATCAAGAGTAGAAATTGTGTTTGGAACTTAAATTATCAAATCACATAGACAAACACTCTCACTTTCATCTTTGTCACAAGTCTTCTAAAACACATGGACTTAGTACAGTAGGTTACTTACTGGAATATGCAAGAGTGCTTTTGCACTATTTTTCTTCATATTGTTTCCCTCTAGTGGAACATGTTCAATTTTACCACTTTGGGCAAAGAGCAAGTGTGTTCCTGGTGGCAGAGGTACAGTATCTGGTCGAACAGAGGGCCCAATAACAACAGGAGGAGCAGCTGTGCTCAGACCTTGTTAATAGAGAAGGAAAGAGATGGGGGAAAAATTAGCTTATGTACAGCATAACAAGGCTCCTTGTTATTTGCAGAGACACTATTACAGTCAGACTTCTTAGAAGTAAACAGCCCTATAAGCAGACACTAATAACTATAATCAGATGCAGAAAGCTTCTGAATTTTTCCCCTTGGCTGTCAAAGAAGGAGCAATTGACATAATAGGTCTTTTAATGTTCAGCTCTGTAATTGCTCTTTCCTTCAAATGTTTAGAGAAGCCTATCTTATTTTGCAGCTGAGGAAGATGTACGAAGGAACATCCTTCACTTCCTGACGCAAGTCAGTTACCACACATTCAGATTTGCCACAGTTACCAGAGGGCAGAAACTATAGAGGCCCCTCACAGTTTCAAGGAAGGGAAGAAGTTAGAAAACCATCTTCTTATTCAGAGGCTCACCACAGTTGTCCAGACACGCTGGCTGGAGGAAAAGTGTATGCTGGAGTTACCAAAGGGCTGCAGCACAAGGCATATTGTCACTGGGACAGCAAAGACCTGCATTGTTCCAAGTCAGTGCTGTATCTCAGGGGCACGACTAAGCCCCACATTTGGGAGACAGCGCACTTGGGTGGAGAGACACCCACAAGAAGCAAATGCTTCAGCCACTTACATGGTGGTCGAACTCCTGGGCCACTTTTGGTGCCATCAATCTCATTTCCATCCCTATCCACGCACCAACAATATCCACTGCTAGAATGGCACTGAGTGGGTAGGTAATTCCCATGCTCATCACACTGGGGAATGAAGTGACCAACTCTTATCTCCCTCGGGAAGAAAGTGCCTCCACTTCCAAGAGCTACTTCTCGTTCACGCTGGCATTTGGTCTTTTCCACTTCTGTGAAAAAAAATACAGACCAGTGAATATTTCTGTTTAAACGAATAACTGTGTTCCATTAACAGTTAACATATGCTGATCACTTATAACGCAAGTTGTCTTACTGCTGGAGGAACATGGCACTGTCACAAACCTTGAAGGCATATGCCTTCAGTGCACCTTCAGGAATAGTCTGCCTTATGTAAATGTGACACATTTGCCTTAAACTTACGTCATTTTATCTTTTGCTGTCTAGTTTAAAACAGAACAAACAGGCCCCCTGCAGCTTCCTACATTGAAAGGTCATAAAAAGAAGCTGGAAAAGACTGTCTTTCTCCATGAGGCACATTAGCAAGAACATTCTGTCCAACTTGTGAATCCCATGTCTACTTATTTGGCAATTATCCATGGGCCTTAAAATGTGACTAATTAGCCAGGCCATACAGCGGATAAAGGTTTTCTGTAATGCTCAAAGTCAAGCTTCTCTTCAGAGCCACAACAGAAAACCAC
This sequence comes from Haliaeetus leucocephalus, assembly GCF_000737465.1. Classification (NCBI taxonomy): domain Eukaryota; kingdom Metazoa; phylum Chordata; class Aves; order Accipitriformes; family Accipitridae; genus Haliaeetus; species Haliaeetus leucocephalus. The sequence continues at coordinate 4,714,468 of NW_010972598.1, read as the reverse complement.
AACATGAGGCAGATGCCGAGTTCCCTACAGCAGTGAAACAACTCATTGCTTTGATGTATATTAGGTTTTTAGCATTTGGTTATCAAGTTTGAACACTCATTTGATACTTTCGGACCTAAGAAAGGAACTGCAGGGACAGATTGTCCAGTCCCTGGTAAAGTGCGTAAGTAAGGCTACACAGAAAACAGGACTATTACTACGGACACAGAGAAACATATGATGCACAATGGCTACACCACACACATATGTATTACTGTAGACATTACAGAGGAAAGACTAACTTCCTAGATTATCAGGAGATTCAGGGATTTGGTTCTTCTGGTTTCAATTTTACAGAACAGTCTGGACTAAAATATACATCTTATGGTATTACCTGTCATGCAATAAGGAATGTCATCTGGATCAATATATCCTTCTAGATGCCAAACAACATAATGAAATTAAAGAATACCATTAAGATAACCTTTTTCTTCTCTAGACAAAGAAATCTGGCTTAGTTTTACCTTACACTTGAGACCCCTTAAGGGTTCTGTGCATTGTGAGAGGAAGAGCTCTAATCTTTTTCCTGTCAATGATTTCTACAGACAGTTAGAAATACTTACCACAAACTGCCAGAACAGGCTCAAACATTATACTTACATTTACTCCTTCCTTGCTTTTACATTGCCTGGTGGACAGCATTAGCTATGTGTGGCTCACACTAGACCCTGCCCAGCTGAACAAAAAGCTAATCCCATGTGCCCAAAGCCTAGTGTGATGTAAATCACACAAAGACAAGAAAAAAGGGTAGTTTTTTATTATTATTTAAACTAGTTATGCAAGCAAAAGCTTTGGACAAGTTTCATGCACCTGGACACAATTAGAGAAATATAAATGTCCGGAGAACAGCTTACTCTAAACAACTGAAATATTTGGCATCAGCTTTAATGTGGGTGGTAGAGAGCCTTGAATCAACCTACAAAACCAGACCCTGAAGGAAAGCCTCCATTATCTATTTCAAATTTTGTTTGCATGTATTCAATGCACTATGCAGGTAAAAGAAAAGTTGATTCCAGCAACTGGATAGTTTTGCCACACTTTTTTTTTTTTTTAAGCTCTAATTATATGCACCACTCACGTGAGAAAGCAGTGGAAATACACAGTATTGGTAAACTGACCCACCCTGCTTTCGTTCTTTGCAGAACAAAATCTTCATTGCATTCATGTCATCTTTGAAAGACACTATTAGCTCCCCCTCAGTGGGATATAAAAACAAATGTAGAAGCTGGTCGCTTTTCCTTCCCATGTGAAACTCCCAGAATTAGAGAATATCCAAAAGCTTACAATTTTTTAAATCAATAGACTAGATCAATTTTATGAAAATGAGCTAGCAAATATGAATTATACAAAGGATTGTGTATACACTCCCAGATAGGACCCAGCTGTTATACATAAAATATTTTAGTAATTTTGCTAACGTGAAATACCAATGTCTGTTCTAATTTCAAGACAATGTTCACATTTATATCTGCAGATTTTACACAGGAATACTGATGGAATTTTTGAAGAGGACTTACATTGCAATGATCAAGACCTATCTCACAAATGGCTTGCTTATGCAATTAGCCCCACTTAAGTCAAGAGACTAGTCAAGTTAATTTTCAAAATTAGTACTTAGTTTCTAGAAGTCAGAGAATATGATTTGTTCTTTCTAAAAAATCCCATCAACACTAATTTTTCAGTTGCATAAAAAGACATCAAATACCCTATTCCCACTCACTTTTAGAAGTAACCATTTATTTTACTGCTTCCATGCTCCTGAAAGTCTCTTATATTTGTGATAAACTTTTTTAACAGTATCAAGTGTGATAAGTAATCTATGTTAAAGAAACATTCTGAAAAGAAATAAAACCAGTGTTACCATGTTCATCTGTGCTGACAGAATCATTTTAACCTGTCTTTCAACATTAAACTCATTTCAACTCACTAACATGAATTTAGCCAATATTAAAATTCATAAACCAAAATTAGCCCCTAAAGTAGTTGTGAAAGTCCAAACCAGGCACTTCGAATCCATAGTGTATTTTTTCTCTCCTTATCTCTGAATCATGAGCAGGATTACTATGCTTACAGTTTAGAGACACCTAAAGAAAAGTGAGCTGAATCCCAGTCCAGTGTTGTAGCCCATGCAGAAAGGAAGGCACAATAATCTTAGATATAGATGACAGCTGTTTGGGATAAATAGTCTGCTTTTCAGAGGTTCTTACCATTCTTGAAATCCATATTTGAAAGCTAAGCCAAATGATCATGTCAGTGAGAAAAATGGTATACACTAGGGTTAGTTCATACTGCCAGGGATGAAACAAACAGTAAGAGCAAGACCTGGGTAATCTTCAGTGATGCAGGAAAGTTGGGGTGGCAACAGGCTTTTATTAACAGCAGGACTAAGTTTCAATGTTTTTTTCAGTACCTATGTTTAAACATTACTGATTAGCAATTGTTATAAAATTGAGTAAAAATTCATTCTCACTGCTTTTTGATGCAGTCGATGCTTGGTTTATGAAGGTAATACACTGACCTAATAGCTTTGTCTTTCCCTATGGCACTCTACTTATGCCCACAGGACACTATCATTTTCGAAACAAAACACCATACTGTGGGCTACCTTAATTTGATAAATGATTAAACACTGAAAAATCACCTGAGTCCATAGACAAATGTCATGAAGTAGTGGTATTTCTAATAAGTTCCTGTATTACCTTAGTCCTGGTTTTAAATTTCCTTATTAAGAAATTTAATTCCTTTATTAGGATTCCAGAGGGAAATACACAACCATAGGTTGCATCACTTGTGAAAGAGAAATAGGCCACAAAACAAGAGAAGGACAGGACTTCATCACTAGGCAAACTGAGCTCATTAAAGTCAAGAAGTGATTCGCACAGTCAAATGGGAAGTTACACTTCTTGGAATACACAGTGTAGACAAGCCTCTAAAGATAGACTCATCTTGGAAACCACAACCAAAAAAAGCTGTCAGCAGATCACAGCTATCAGCAGATAACTGTGAGCAGATAAGCTGCCAGCACACAGCTCAGTGCTGTAGGGATTGTAAGGAATTCAGCATATACACGGGGAACACTGCACAGGTATAGAGAATTGATGTGGGACTGGGGAGATGATTCAAGGCATAATGGGTCCAGCTCTGGTAACCACAGTTCAAAAGGACAGTGAATAATTGAACCAGTGTACAGAAGAGAGCTCCTAAGAGAGAAGCTGTAGTGCTGAACAGAGATCAAAGGCCTGATGAAGATGTTCCATGGACCACCGTACACACAAGTCAGACTAGACACATAGAAAGAACAGTGCATCCTGAACTTAAGCTAAATGTATACCCTTCCTCAGAAAAATAAATTTGTATTTAATGTTTTAAACATATTTTTTTCAGTTATTTCATAAACTACCAGTAGCAATCTGGAATTTAAGTCACTGAAATATATCATGGAACTTGAAAAAATGAAATGGAAATAGCATGGATATGGAAAGTAGGCCAGATGAAAAACATACATGTACTTATTTCCACATAAGTGAAGAAACAAACAGAATGGGGACCCCCCCCAAAGCCATATACAAACATTCAAAGTCTTTTTTTGGTCATAAAAGAAAGCTCTTGCAGCAGCACTGCAGAAAATGATTTATGGACTTTTCCAAAAAAAGATGGAGGCTGAGAAAATAGGATGAGAGACAGAAGTATGGGACTTCTTCCCTTCCATTTTGCATGGGGGATTACAGTCTGATACACTAAACCCAATTCAATTAGTTCTGCAACAGCATTCAAAAATTTTTAAAGATCTGATATAACTACTCAGGTTTTCATTCACAAGCTAAAGACAGAAGTGATTTAAAACTGTGTCCAGAATCAGTACGTAATCAAAGAGTACTTTTCAATTTCCTATGTGGATCACTTTATTCCCCACATATCACACGGAGTTATACTGACATTTTTAATTGCTGTTCTCAGACATTGCCAAAAAAAGAAGAGGAAAAAAACCAAAACAAAGTAACACACTTCCCTTTGTCCCTTCGTTTTCCTTTGTAATCCTTCACTTACAGTGTTGCCCTGGTAAGAGCATTTCTCATGTGAAACGGATTGTATACAGAGGACCAGCGAATGGCTCTTAAGGGTCAGACCGCTAGTTCCAAGAATCTACATTTGTTTCTGTTTAGTAAACAGTGTCTGGGGTCTGCAGGGGTTGAAACACTCAGACATCTGTTTTTTGAAATGGAAAAATGAAGCGTGAGGAAATAATGAAGTACAGACTTTCTTAATAGCTGTGAGCAGTGGGACATTCCAGCATCATTAACTCTTTCATTAACCTGCTGGTTCAGTCCTACAGACACTCCCTTGTGTATGACTCAAATCCATTTTACTCGTTAGTCCACTTGTTTCAAGAGCTGCTGTTCAGCAGTGGTAAGATTCAACAGTAGGTTTCATATAGTAATAAAGACACCAAACAAGCAAGCAATTGTACACGGGGTTCGGAAAAGGGTACAGCAAAAAGAACTGAGCATTCGGATAAATGAAACTTTTCATGCTATTAACAACCAGAAAAGACTTCAGTGACTTGACTGAGGCTAATTAGATCAAAACCTTAGTGGGTAAAAAGGGGAAGAAAGGGTCTCTCGTTACTGCTGAATACAATACAGCCTCATCTGAAATCTCCATTCTGAAGCAACTTACTTTACAAATTGGATGCTAAAGTAAACTAAGCTGCAGAAAGTATATTTTGTTTCTATCTCCTGCCAATGATTAACTGTTGGATATATCCATTTTAAAAGTACTAAAGCTTTAGCAACAGATGACAGGCAGCTATTGTTCTATTAACTCTCTAAGAAGGGAGGAGTAGCTAAGTTTGTTGTAAATGCTGCCATTGCTGCAGACTAGCAGAGCAATACAGATACTCTGTACTTCAGTCAGGGGTCAGCAAAAGTGAGACTTCTTATCTACACAGATTTTTTCTGCTCCGAGCATTTAATGAACAGAGCCAGCTGATACAAGCGTTTCTAAAGCACATCTTCTTCTGTTAGTACAAAACAGTAAAATAAAAATCATAAAGGCATATATGAAGACTAACAAAACCTGGTAGATTCTCATCTACTAAAACAGCAGATACAACAAAACTCTCCAAAATATTTTGTTACTACCATTAAAGCTGTGACATGAAAAAATCCATATTCAAGATACAATTGTGTTGAGTATGGACAGTCAAGAGGTATACAGGATAAGCAGCAAAAAAATAACATAAAGCTACTACAAAATAGTATACTCTGCTAAGCAGTTCAGTAAACACACTAACCACTGCATGTGAAAAGGTGTTGCTCTTAACAAAAAAACCCAAACACTTAAGTATGCTATCACATATACTCAGAAGAAATTAATTGTGTCCTGGTAATAAAGTTAATTGGTTGAATTCCAGTAACAGTCTACTAAACCATCTGTTTCAGCTACAAAGGGGATGTGCCAGACATGAAAGGAATATTTCTGCCTCTACAATTCTGCCTGAAAAACTGGAGGCTTTAAGGTTCAATTTTGCTTCAAGTTATTCACATCAAGTTTCTCCTCTAGGAGGAATAATCCTGGTTTTATCAGCAGGTTGGTTGGCTAAATATTTTGACACAGGCCAGAAACACTAGGTAGTTCTTCATTCATATGGCATTAAAGTGAAAATTCACATGGGCATTCATACATGAAAAGTAAGTTAAAAATAATATTGAAAGACTGACAAAGTAGCAAAAGCTTCAGAATTAACCATGGCAAAACCTCCTACAATTTACCTAAGATAGAAAAGTCTACAAGCACTGGGTAATTTGACATGCATTGTTGAGCACATGATGAAGAGTCGTGTAAATATGATTTAAAACCAGAAACAACCTTGGGTTTATGCCATTCCTATAAATACACCTTTGCCTTTTTTGTTTTAAAACACGAGTATCCAATTGTGCAAAAAAAGTCAGAAATTCAGAATTAGGTAATATAGTCGCAAAAGAAAAATATGAGGTTTCAGCAATGCATCATGTAGTAATATTGTGCCATGCAGACAAGAACTTTTAAGCCAGCACACTCACTATTAAAAAACCCCTCAATTTTGAATCATCAAATACTTTGGACTTCATTAAGACCACAGTGCAGAAGCTGAATTATGAACAGCCTTCTGCCTCAGTCATAGTGTTTCTTGCTTTCTTTCCCTTCGGCCCTATGCCTTTCTTACTCTTGGCTGCACAGTTTGAGTTTCAGTCTGTTGAGAGGTGCAGGGTCTTTTGCCCAACAGCAAGAATCTTAGAAGCAGGAGAACTGGGTTTGAATATAGTCAGAAATCAGGCTTTATTTCCTAGATGAAAACATTCACTGTTCTGCAAAACCTGGATGCGGTCCCATAGGTTTGCTGTGCTTTTGAATTAAAGTAACCATAACAACGCTACTTTGCACTTCAGTGTTCCTTACTTAATTTTTTTTTTAAGGATGCCTTCAAGATCAGGAGTTTTATACTTTAAGACCCAAAGTACAATGCAAGAACAGAAGTGTGGCAGGGTAAAGAACTTCCTGCTAAATAAGAGAACAAGCTGGGTAAATACAGAAACAACTAAGTGCTAATTAGAAACTGGAGTTAGTATTTCTGGACTCTTGCTGGCTATACATGGTGTGTAGGCATCTAGATCCCACTGCAGACAACAGTGCAGGTACTTTGGTCTCATCCTTCACTTTTCTCCTGTAGTTGCTGCATTTCATTTACATTGCCAACAGTTCCAGATATTTTATGATAAGTGACTACTGTGTATGCAAATCAAATCAATCTGTGGTCAAACCTTTACATAAGGTGACTCCAAAAGATAGTATCAGCTTGGGGCTGAGAACTGCTGAGGATAGAACAAACAAAACATAAAAGTGGACACTGAACAGGGTATCGTGGAAAAGTGATAATAGTCAAGATACAGATTTTGACACAAACTTGGTGACATTCAAAACTTGAAAGACCTGAGAAAGAATAAAGATCCAAGAAAGAATAAAGACCCTAATAAAACAATACACAATTTGTTCCAGAGAGGTACCAAATTAACATATATCCTCCAATTCCTAAACTATATTTCTGGTCCAGCTTTCAAGGACTATAAAATTTTACCTCCTAACACACACCGGAAACCATCCCCACGATAACCTGCCTTACACTGGCAGCTGAAGGATCCAGGAGTGTTGTAGCAGAAAGCATCCGGATGACAGCGGCCCTGCTGACACTCATCTACATCTGTAAAAGAAAAGATCGATCTCAGGTAACTGTTCCTCCCGATGGACAAATCAGAGTGATGAATTAAAGTGCAAACCTGCCATATTACTTTCAGGCTCCTATTTTAGGATATCTGATTAGACTTAGAGAGACCTTTGGAAGAACATCTATACAGAAATACAAAGGAGAAAAAAAAAAAAAAAAGCATGCTTGTATTTTAGGTTCTGCCTCTCAAATCCCTGCACTCTGCTATTCTGATAGGTAACTAGCATTATTAACTCGCAGTGTTTTAGAAATATATGCCCATGTTTCTCAAGAAAAAGACTTAGCACAGCAAGAGAAGTAGGATTTGGCCAGCAATGTTTCCAACATGTCATTAGGTAAAGATGTTCCCCCACTGCACTCCAATTGACATGAGACAGAATATAACTTCATTTACATTGTCTGAGAATCACGCCTCACCACCTTAGTAATATAAATGAATACAGTGCAAACAATTCTAGCAGATGAAGATCTGGTCTGCTAACTGCAACTACTGCCATTTCTGCACTTACCTCATCTTGGACCTTCTGTAGCTCAAATACTGAAGAGTGAATTCAAAAGTGAGGTGAGGAAAGGACAAAAGCTTAATGCAATGCCTGCCTGAGGGACTTAAACTATGAAATTTCCTACTTTAAATCACAAGTAACTACAGGACATTGCAATGACCAGCCAAGTCATGCAATAAAGAGTATAAAAACGCCACAATAAATGGTGCTACCCACCCTCACAGGCACGCCCATCTCCAGAGAAGCCAGGGAGACATGTGCAGATGTAGGCGGACCCTCCGGTGTACACACACTGAGCGCGCTGAGGAATGTCACAACTGTGTGTGCCTGTCTGGCAGTGGTTTACAACATATTCAACAGCTGCAGGTTAGACGTACAAGAGAGATGAAAATTTGAATTTTCCTCCATAAATAATAACAGGAGGAAATAATAGGTTCATAGGGGCTCATAATAGGTTTATAGGGAGAGAAGAACAGCTGTGAAAGCATACAGAAGAGAAACGAAACAAGGAAACCGAGTTTTTTTGTTTGGGGATTGGGATTTTTTTTGCCAAGATCTCCCCTTTCACTGGTGTTAAATCTTCTTAATAATGTTTTACAAGGAACTCACTGTCCTCGGCACCTCACAGATGTTTGTTAATATAGAACAGGGCAGAAAGGCTACCACAGTCACAGATACTAATATCCATGACAGTTTTGTTTATAAAAAGGAGTTCTGAATGAAGAAATGTAAGGCATCTCAGAGAGGTACCTCACATGTTAGCTAAGTGGCCAGTTCACTGCACTGGGAATTATTAGATATCCCACTACACTAACCGAGCACTGACCCAGGGCTGTTGTCACTTGGCAACAGATAGGAGCTGTGACTCACTCAATAGGAGATAAACACATTTGTCAACTATTGGAGACATTTTTGACCAACAGTGGAAGCTGGGACCAGTCCTGCAGCTTTTCTTAACTTTCTCATTGTTGACAGCAGTGACTCTGAAGGCATTGCAGTGACTCTGAAGGCTTTACACACAGATTATTTTAGGTAGTTGCTGGAGCCCTGCCTATGCTTACCTGTTAGGTCAGAGAAGAGGAAAGGAAACCATGGTATTTAAAATAGGAAGAGGCAAAATACTACAAAAATTTTGGGCCTAGAAATACGGGAGTTTGCAGTGTGTACATCTACGAACAGACTTCCAGCTGCTGTAGCAGAGCGTCCACTGAGGCTTTCTTTACATGGTTCTTATGAGGAACTGACAGGGGACCAAGACAAGACTCTACAATGCTCCTTTCATCACACTACACAGATGGAAATTACCACAGTATCAGCATGGAAACAAAAAAAATCTGCCATCAGAGCCAGATCTGAAAACAGCTGTTTTCTTCATTTCTCTGGAGATGACATCATTGTTAGAATCATTTATATCTGTTCTGTTTGATGAAGTCAGTTTTAGATTACAAAATAATCTATTCAGAACTGCATTATAAATGCATAAGATTTGGGGTTGGAGCTCAAAGGGAGTCCCCACATCCTCCTATTCCTCAGCTTACAAATAGGAGAACAGGATTTATTTACAACTCTCTTCTAAAGCTATCCAGTGAGTCACATAGCTGGTATGAAAAAGCTGCAGTTCCAGAAAAGCTGAGTCAATGCTGGTATCCCAGAGCAACCTGCAAAAGCACAAAGAGGGTAGCTGTTGCCCCTTCTGGGGTTCAATTTGTCTGTGGGTTATAAAATCCTCCCCTGTGGAAAGGGGAACAAGATTACCATGACATTCATTTTCAGTCTGTTGGGAAACTAGAGTTCATCTTCCCTCTCTTCAGTCTTACAGATGCAAAGTTTGTTTTTGATTGAAGGAAGGGATCAAACTGAAGTCCTTCAAGCTGGGCAAGGAATTACTTAGCACTTGTTAGAAATGCGACACAACAGCTTCATGGGAAAGTGGTAGAGTGAAGCCAGTGAGGTCATGGCTGGAGGGAAGAACATTCCCTTTCAGGTCCAAGTTACAAAAGGGCAACGGTGGACATAATGGAAAGAACACAAAGCCACTCTTCCACATCTCACCCTATCCCTTCCAGTGTCCTGGTAGAAGTTGCTTTTTCCAACTGTTCTGCAACAAAGGAGAGACTTAACGTGCACTGTTAGCAGACATGAATGGTAATTCTTACTGGAGCAGAGAAATGGGGCTTGTGACGGAAGGTAATACGCAGCATACAAAGTCACACACTGAAGGGAAGTAATGCAACTTTCTGCTATAAGATGAAGGCTCCTCAGCCTTAGCTGAAGAACAGTCTTGGCTGTAATGAGGAAAGACCTGAATGCATTAGCTCAAAGAGTAACTAAGCTTCCACCACAAAGCAGTCATGACAGAAGCAAATATAATCCTCAGCTGTAATCAGTTATTTCCAAAAAAACCAGGAACTGGTCCAACCATACTGGAAGAGAGCGTATAGGTTTTGTCAGTACAGATTACTGTCAGGTTGCAAAGACAAAAACTCTAAATAATAAAAAAAAACAATCTAATCTATATCCTATCTTGACAGTTGCATCTCTAGCAGTAGAGTCATTACCCCTCTTCTATCTGCCGTTTGTAGATTTTTTTATTTAGCTTTTGCAATTTGCAAGATAAATGACACCCAAAAGAATCAGCTTAATGTTCTTCAGAGTAAAGCTCATGGTTTTTCTTTCTTTATGGAAAAATTACTTTCAATACATATCCCACATAATCATCTTGCAACTCTGCCAGCTACCAAATGGAATTTCTACAACTTTAGTGAAAAACAAAACAAACAGGAAAAAATATACCTCGTTAGGACAACCTTAGTCCAGCGAGTATAGATTAACTCAGGCTTCCTCCAGAAAAAAAAGGTTTTAAATTAAATAAAAATAACTAATTCAGTGACAACTACTGAATTTTAAGTTTTAATGGTCCATTAACAAACCAGCTAGATTTCCTCCAAATCTCAAAGATTTTAACAGTGAAATGATCTGTAGTTATAATTCCTTTTCAGCACGATTAACTACCACTTCAGAATACCCTGCAATAGCCAAGACACACTGGTTTAGACCTGTGCACTGCCTTGTCCAAGGGATGAATCTGTAACTAAAATCTAATCTGTTAAATCTAATTCTGGATTGGATATAAGAAAGAAAACCCAAATCCCCCAAAAGCCAAAGCGCAGCACTACAGAAAATGCAGAAAAAGCCCTACCTCATTTTGAAAGTGAGATGCTGTGAAATACTAACACAATAACTGCTCACTTTAATTTTTCTTCTTTTACAGATTTGAATTTTACTTCCATGTGAAACCTACAGCTAAATAATGGTACAGAAAGGACAGAAGCATTCAATAATCATTTCTGTTTTCTATTTGGAAACATTCTGAGTGGGAATTTTTATGAGATGAAAACAAAGTACTTTAGGCACGTTCTTCAGTTACCTAATGGATTGTAATCACCAACTGCAGCATGAACTCCTAAATCCAACTCGTGTTAGAAGTCAGCACAGATCCTTGAAGCTCCGTTTTCTGTCTCTGTGAGATGAATCACAGTCTGAAAGCCGGTGGGCAGTGCTTTTAAGAAATGTGAAACTCACCAACACAAGTCTGCCCATCTGCTGCAAACTGGTATCCTTCAACACACTCACAGCGGTAGGTTCCTGGCTGGTTATTGCAGACTGCATTGCTGCCACATAGAGCTGGTTGCTCTGAACATTCATCAATGTCTAGAATATTATAAGGATTACAGTTATTACAAAGATGCATTTAATACTGATGCCAGAAAAACAGAAACTGTGCAACCATTGAATAAAACCATACCTCTTAAGAGGTGTTAGTAACCTGAAAATAAGTTTTCAGGTAACTGTGTCCTCAGCTAATCTGCACCAAAAAACCCCAGAATAAGTTCTATAATGGAATAATAAGGGGAAGGGACAGGAAATCAATGAGGAAGGAGGAGCCACTGAGAAAGAAAATGCAGCCTACGAGGTGATCAGAAGCAGTGACGACTACTGGGGGAGCATGAACTTTAGCAAAGACTTCTCCTTTCATTATCCATATATATCTCTAATCCACTGCTGCTCAAGTCACAGCACCAGAGGAGTAGAAGGGACAGCGTGATGCTGTTATTTTCATTTGCAAGTTGATTTAAGGGTTGGAGTGGGGGGAAGGGTTGTCCTTTTATTAAAAAAAAAAAAAACCTCAGTTAACTAACAGGGATGATGCATGTTTCATTAATACACACTTTCACCTCTTGAAAACAAGCGTTTGTGCTGTGATTTGATTATAAAACAAAACCCAGATACATTAAGAATACAGAGCTGGATGAAGCTGGGAAATAAAAGTCTCCTTGAACAGAAGGGATTTTCAAAGCAGATCCTGAAAGAGATTATTTCAATGGGTTCCACATATCTGTGCTCTGTACACATGTGCATATGCCATTCCTCATCTCCCTCAAGAACTTTTAAGCTAGCTGACTCATTTTAACCAGAATTTGCATTACAGTAAATTTCTCACAGCTAAGTTCCCCCAGGTTTTATGAAAAGAGGAGCTGGGTAGGAAAGACGCTTTGCAAGCTAGCAAAACATATCCAAATTTGACCCTTCAAGACAGTCAAACTTGCTTACTTTGATTATTGAGATACGTCAGCTACCCCAGTATGCCTCTAACCTATCCTTCCCAAAACCAGCCTCTCGGGACAGTTCATTTTACTGGAATGGCTAGTCCTGAGGATCAACACATCCCAAGTAAACCAAATTCTACATTAGCTGTAATTTTGTAATTAAAGTTTTCTGATACCATAACAAACGTTTCCATCTCCACGGAAGCCAACTGAACATTCGCAGAAGAAACGATTTCCAGTTCCTGGACGACATATCGCATTGGTGTCACAGTTATGGGTACCAGTGTAGCAAGGATTCCGGTTAATATCAGCAGAACCATCTGACAAGAGAGACCATATTTAGCCATGATGACCCTATCCAAGTAATAGCACTCAGCTAAGGCCCAGAAGGAGGTTGCTTGTAGAGCACATGAAACAAGGAAAGAGAATACTTTTTGCACCAGGAAAAAGGGGACTTGCAGGTGATATGCAGGACATGAATCTCAGACATGGCAATAGCACCTGTATTGCTTGTTACTTGTGCAAATGACTGCCGAGTTAAAAAATAGACAAGCCACAAAAACTTCTCTAAAGAGCAAGACTGACAAAGATAATGCATCTTCCAGCCACTAACATTAGACCCAAAATGTCATTCTTAACAGCTTGGTTTGTTCATTTTAATTAGTAGAACTTTATCTTTGTAACAAACAACAGTGAGAACAGTCTTTTCTTGTACTCATCTGGTGTGCATTTTCAAAGTGCTCCTCTGCTTTTTTTCTGATTTTAGTGCAAACAGACAAACTTGGACAGATCATCCAAAAAAAATACACTTCATAGGCTGCCTACCTTCCAAAGATAAAATGCTATGTTTCAAGATAAATTATGGAAACTAGCTGTTTCAATAGCAAATCTTATTCCCCTCTTTTGCCCTTTGCTCTGACAATACAAAAAATATTCATTAACAGAGGAACTATAAATTACGTAAAGATAAACTATGTCAGCGGCAATAGATTCAAGGTGGTATACTGAGAGTACTTCAAGGAATTAGACACAAACTCTGCTAAATTTCAAGAGGAGATAATCACTTAAATATCCTTCCCCATGTGAAAATACAAACTTTTAACAGTCTCTTTTCTCTTCCTAATTGATGGACCTGGACGTCTACTGACTAATGCAATGAATTAATATAACTCATTAATTTAACCCAGCCAAGGCGGCTAAAAAAATATAGAAGCCTGCTCTTAATTACTCACAAAAGAGAAAAAGAAAGATTTCCAATTCATACATACCACTGATTGGGCCGATGGAATTACTCATAGCGTATCGCAGAATCTGCTCATCTCGGTTATACAGGACAAACACACTGTCCACTGAGAGCTGCTGAGTAGCAGAAGCAGCATGGTGAGAGTCATCATGAATGCATTCATCAAATGAGATGGTCTGTCGCCACTGATAGGCACCTGTGTACGTGGAAGCAACCCCATCCCGTTCTGGCTCTGTCACTGTGTACTCCCTGGTGGATGATGAAGTGATCACTGCAACACGGCAACAAACACGCTGATCAGAACAGAGAGCAAAAATACTCTGCCCAACGCTATCTGTAGACTTTGGATACAGGGTAGTGCAAATAAAAATTTTGAAGGCAAGCAGCTATGAAAGTGGATGTATTGCCATGCAAAGGAATAGGCACTTGACTAGGCTTGCTCTTTTCTCATGATATCACAGCCTTGAGGAATGAGTCGTATAATTTATCTTGACATATTTTAAAAATTTAACTTTACTTTGTGGGTTACCAGGTAAAGAAAGGAAAATTCAACTCAAGAAACTCAGAGGATTCTTTAAATGAATTTACATAATGGATCTATAAGCTAGGAAGGACAAGAGCCACCTTGCCAGCACCAAACTACACCCATTTTTAGTTCACTGTTGTCTATTGGCCTTGGATTTTGACAGAGTCCTGAAGAAGATGCATGTTTGAGAGCTCCCGTATGCTTCACAACAGTTTTCTATATTGTGAAAATTTGACAAAAACTCTTCAAAGCAGATCTGAGCTTGTGGATCCTCCCAGCAACAGAAAGCTCCTCAGAACTCCACTATTCCTCATTTGGACACCGTAACACACTTGTATCAATCCAGTTGATACAGTTGGCAAAAGCTAGACTTCTGCTAAGTAATGGTCTGTCAGATATGCCATAGGAGAGCAGAAGAATAACTATTTGAGTACTGGTAAATTAAATCCAGACTGAAGGATGCCTTCTTCCAGCCCTTGACTTTTCCTCCATGGAGACAGCATTTCTGCCAAGAAGGGATGTGTTCTACAGAGCACATGCTGCTCAAACTCCTCCAAAACTCTGAAGTTGTTCAGCACGAAGCCGAAGCTTCCTGCTGCCTTCAGCTCCTCCTCCTCACAGTCCATAAGGACAGGCAAAGCAGCAAGAGGCGTTCATCGCTGGCTACCAAAGCCAGACATTAGCAGATATAAGGCAGTGATGATGCACCTACACCATTTTCAGCTATCATGTACTTTCTCCAGTATTCATGTGCACCTGAGTGCACCACAGGCTGCTTCCTCTTCATTGCTCTTTGGCAACTGGGCTGGCTGGCAGCAACACTCCAACCACACTTGGGTTTTGCTGTGTTGAAATACCCATAATTTTATCCAGGAAAAGGAAAGCAAAAGAAGGGAGATTCCCCTGTAAATAGTGAAATGAAGAATGGCTCTCTTACCAAATCTCAGAGTCTGAGATAAGGAAGAGAGAGAGGAGAGAGAAATACTGATAAGGGAATTAAGATGCTCCTAATTTTCCAGTCAGTTGTTCAAATTCAGCTCAAATAGTACTGACAAATGCTTGTTACTAACACAAGGCACAGTCACTGCAATGCAGTTTACGTGACACATACTGGTAAATAACTGGTTTGCACAGTCTCATCGGGCAAGACCAAAGCCCACTTGACATTACCACAAAAAGGTATACACCAGTACAGCTCTTACTGAAGAGCCGTGGATCCTACAAAAAGCTTTGCAACTCATACGACTGCCAGTAGCAGTGTGAAAATAAGACCAATGAAAAGGGAAATCAAGAGTGTTTTGAAAACATCAGTTCAGAGAAAGTAAAACTCACTTTTTTTTTTTTTTTCAATAAAAAGATTAGAAATATTTGCATTGTCCCACAAAAATCTACCTTTTTGGGGGACTTGTTCCTAAGAGGCAAAAAGCAACTTTCTAGAAATCAAAGGGTCCTAAGTACACTTGCTAAGAAGGGAATAAAATAAAGTTTTTCAGATTGTCTTACTCTCTGCTGAGAACTGTGCACTTTGTTATCATTTTGTTCTTGAGGAACCTTACCAGAACTAGAAGTGTGATAGAGTTCAGTGTATGGTTCTATGTGGACTGATGCGCCAGATGGGATCTCAGGTATTCTGCCTTCCATTTCTGTGCTGATGGTAAGGTGACCATGCTCGTCGATTCCACTAAATTTCTGCTTTATAACCAGCTTCTCATTGTTGCCAAGAAAAGTTACTTCAGTTTGCCGTGTAAACTCGCCACCTGAAGAAACATTAGTTAAACCATTTAATAGTGATTTCTGAATCCTTCTATTCGAAGTATTGCTTCTAGTAGATAAAATATAAATTACTACTTTCTGCAAGCTTTGATGCAGCATAACTGCTGATGTTTTGGGTTTCTACAGAAATAACTTTCAGAGGTATACTGATAATATCCTTGGATAATGCAAGGAAACTATCTTTTCTTAAGCACTGAATACACTAAATTGCAAGTAAGCCTGAAGAAGCAGGTTTTTTTACATTAAAAAAGAAGTTCCAACAAAGCTAATAATAGTAGGCCTTATCCTACCAGTTAAAATGGCAAAACCTCCATACAGTGAGTTATAAAAAAAAAAAATGAAAAAAATCCAGCACATCTGTTTCCAAATCAAAACCAAGTGAAATGTATGTTGTAAATTCCAGAACAAACTTCAAACACACCAAATCCAAGAAAACCCCCAAACAAAAAGTTATATTCAACTCAATTCATAGTACAGGGCTGTAAAGGATAAAATTTTAAAAAGAAACACATGTTCTCCTAGAACAGATTGAATCTACAGCTTGAATTCATGTGCACAACCAACCAAATTTGGCCTCCAACTCTTATGAAAAGCTGTAATTGTGAACTGGGGTTTCCCTCAAATAAGTTAACAGAACCATTTGCATCTCATGTAGGAATTGCTTCTGTTAAGAATTTCAGACCTTCAACAGGTCAGATTTTAATTTCTGTTTTGCTCTGTTGGTACAATCAGGCAATTAACGTTAGACCTCTTGTAGATGTAGGGGCAGCTTTTTTCAGTACCTCTGTACACTCTTAGTACCAAAAATCAGATCCTTTTTAATAATCTCTTCCTTGCACAGGAACTGGCCAAGCCATTCTTCTTTTTAACAGACTTATGTGCTTGTGCACCAATGGTAAATTAAAAAGCCCGATACCTACACATTGTAAACAAGAAAACTGATGAGAAGTTTGATTATGAAGCAATCCATTTGCAGCTCAGAATAAACATGTTTTCATCCTATATTGCTTCTGAATACACATTTCTCTCAAGACAGAGGAAAGCATAACACAGTTTTTGAACAGTATTTTAATGTAGAAGTTACCAGTAACACTGAATCCATTTTTATATCCTTGCTGTTCCACAGCAAACATCCATCCTATGATACCTCCAATAGAGGCAAGAGGCAGTAAAGAATACCCCAAAGTCTCTGGGATTGTGCTGATAGCAGTGTAGGCACGCCCTTGGTTCATCACTACGTAGGAGTGGAGATCAGTGTTCTCAAATGTAACTGGAACGGGGTTGTTTCCTACAAAGATTCTTCCTTTGACCTTCCCATTGACTCTCTGAGGAGAACCTGGCAAATCAATGCAATACATCAGAACAAAACGACAGTTCACACATACTCTCCAAGGAACGGTGTTCAGAGCGTTCACTGTGTTCAAAGATATTAGTGTTGAAACAAATGGCAAACAAATGCTCACAGAATTAAACATACAGGAAACTGCCTACAAACAGTGTGTTAATTTGCTTATGTACATAGGTGCATGCGTGTGTGCGTGTGTGTGCGGGTTGTCACTATACAGATGACGAAGTGGCCAAAATTCCCTGAAGAGATGCCCTTTATCCCAATTAACAATTTTGTTTGCAAGGATCACTCCATAAACAGACTAAGCTGTTACAGCTGCTCTGACACTAAGTGGCGTACAAAAACTTCTTTTGAAGATCACGCTTCATATCAATACCTACTGAATGTAAATTTGTACATACCCTATTAGGAGGCGAACACCATTAGGTGTTAGCATAATTGACCTATTATTCTAACCTATTCTATCTCCATTATCATTAGATCCTTCTTTTCTTTCTCTGGAAAACTCAATTTTATGAACTGAAAGCTAAGTAGTAGGTTTTGCTTTCCTGCCTCATAAAACACAAAGTCTGCAGCCAGCTATTTTAGTTGTTGAAATGCATCTATACTCTGAGTCAAATCACTATGAGGATTACGACTGTATACATAAGAAATTCCTTTATGGATTTTACACAGGAACAAAGTTTAAACAGGTATCTAACAAAAACCTGGCAGATTAGCCCTTTACTAAAGAAGCTTAAGAGTCAGACAAAGAGGAGCCATGCTCTTTCGTTTGATGATCAAAGTTAACTTGCTCATCCCCTTTGAACTGTCCATTTCTAGAGTGGGGACCACATCAGATTATAACACCTTGGAACTTCACAACTAATTCTAGAAATAAACACTGGATGTTATGCTATCTATTAAATTATGTCAGTTATGTAAGAGTTTATTTTTTCTAGAAAGTAATGTTAAAATGCATAATGCATATAATTGACCATATAAAATAATTTCCTTTGTTCAAAAAAGCCCTACCATTTTAGAAAGTATAGCTCACTTCTTAAAGTACCTTTCAATATATCTCAGTGATAAGTCTTTCAAGAGGTATTTAACCATGTCTTTTTCAGTATTGAAAACAGATCACCTCATTCAAGAATGCCATGTGCAATTACTGCATAGGTACCTAATTTTCAAAAAAGTTACCTTCTGCTACACATTGTCTGCCATTTCCTTTGTAACCAGCAATACAACTGCAACAAAATCCATTGGGATAATCTTTGCAAATAGCATGAACAGAGCACTGGTGGCGGTTGTTAGCGCACGTCTGTTGGACATCTGTGTGGTAGCGAAACACTGTAGAATATAAGACCAGACATTCATACTTCATGTAATTACTATCGTATTCACATATCCCTGGTTTAGTTTAAAAATATCTCTACACTAACTTGATCAGTTTTTTTCATTTATCTTTAAGGAAAACAAACAATTACAATTTATTTTTGCTAACCTTGCAATAAGCAAGTAACAGTCTACTATTTTGCAGAAAATATCAGGGCTTCAGGTGTTAGAAAACGGTTTCATTCTATTGGCTTCAGCAGATCTGTATTAATGCATATCAGTTAAACAGTCTTGGCGAAACTAAATACACAATAATTTTGACCTGTCCTTGTTTGCAAACCAAAGCAGAAAGGAACCTTTCCAACCTCAGAACAAGACACATCAGTACGGTACCCAGGACAGTGCATCAACTGATGCACCCTGTAATCCTAATTGTCCTAAGCTATTATTTCATGGAGATAGCAATTCTCACACCTGCTTCAAGAAACAACATTTGGGCAATCAGTCACACTGTTCTCCATTTTCTACAGACACTTCCTCAGAATTGCTAATCCCACCCTTGTAAAACTTCAGGCCATGAAACCCTAGCCAACAATTTTTGCAATTACTATTCCCAACCTTCGTTAAATCACCTGTATTCAGTAACACATCCATGAAAGGAAATAAGCTAGGTTTCAGTAGAACTGATCATAATATCCTTACCAGGAACAACCACTTAAAGCAGCTATATTAAACTTAAGATCATACCTTTAACAAGAGTTCTGGGCAAAAGAGGAGGGAAGATCAGTTGCTGCTAAGAATGCATCAGCTTTAGGAATACAACTATCCCTATAGGAAGCTCTCCTTAGGAGAGATTCAGGATCCACAGACACACTGCAAATGTGCTCTCCTGTGAGCTTGACTGGGACACTAGTTTACTAGACTGGCAAGATTTGAATCTGAGGTGACATCCAAGTTAACTACCTCAATGAATAATACAAACTTATTAAATCTGTCCAGACTTTCAGATATGAATGTAGTGAGAAGGAAACAGATTATTCTTTCAGCAGTTCAATTCCTTGCACATCTCTGGTTTTTTTGCAGCCTATCCATCTTAGAAGTACCCAAGCTGTACAAAAGACCTTACCTATACCAGTTTCATCAAATTCTTCTACATCTATGACTTGGGGTTGCTGTGGGGGGAACTGCTGGACCTGGAACTGGCGAGGTGGAGCTTTTGCTGTCGGGAAATCTTGATGACTATAAAAAGACTCAGTCGAAGGTGTTCCTGTTACATCCTGGTATGAAGTCAGGAAGTCTTCTGCAGCTAGCTGAGGAACACTATATGTAACGTGGTGCTGATCCTCTTCTGTGCTGTCTGTACTGCTGGTGACATACTGCTGTCTTATTTCAGTGGAGCCATAGTCTGACATAAATGGTTTTGAAGTCATCTCCTGGTCTTGTTCATTGGACTCTAGGCTCTCCAAAACATCGCTGATCTTGGCAGGCACAATACTGTCAGATGAGCTACCAATCTCGAACACCCAGACACCTTGTTTCCCAGCATTGCTGCTTCTATCAAAAAGAAGCATATGCCAAATCAAAATGATCAAGCACAAGTTGTGTGGTATTTCTAGCCTACACAAAATGTTATCCTTCACCGAGAAATATCAGGACAGAACTGTCAAATTACCTTATCTACATTCTTATCTACAGGTACAGTTTATTCAGCTATAAAACACCCCTGACAGTTTTGATAGCATTTTTTCCTCCACACCCAGAGCTCTCTTTTTAATATTTTATAGCCACCTTGTCTCCAAAGTGATGGGAACAGAAGGAGATACTTGGGCCACAAAGATCTTGCTAACACTTACTAAAACCTTCTAATTCATTCCCTTCCCTTCTTCTTTCAAAAAAAAGACTGCCCAGGGTAGACTATAAAGAGTTAAAGTCTTAAGTGATCCTATAATTAGAAGGGCTAAGGGTAACAGCAGCTCCTACCAGTGACAATGGAATTATGGACTTTTGACAAATTAGACCGAAGTCCTCATATTCCTCAAGAGGGTGGATATTTATCAGTGGCAGACTTTGCAATTTCTTATGCAATGGCTAATAGGATCTTATTATTTCTCATTAACTCATGTTACAATTAAGAAAAACATGGAACTCCTTGATGTTTTCTTGAGGTGTTTAAACAAAAAAGCATACTTGTGCAGGTTTCTAATGCTGTCTTCATCATTAGCAATGACATTGTAGGATCCTGGCTTTTCCCAAAAGTAGTAGTTTGTAGAGGCTTGACTAAAGCCAACCATAGCAGGAATCTTTCCATCATCATTCTTGGAGTATGTACTATAGAACTGCAAACTATCTTCTGGATAAAGGAAAATAGCATAGGAACTGGAGTCAGAAGAGGCTAAAACAGCCTGGAATGTGTTTCTCTGTGGAAAAAATTTAACATCCATTTACTCATGGAAAAATAGTCAAGATAGACAACAGAATAACATTATTTAAAACACAAAGTCAAAATCAGAATTTCCATCACACGCAATGTATCATGTACTTGCTAGGAGAAATCAGTATTACACAAACTTATGTTTTGCTAAGGCAGTTTTAGCTTTAGCATGCATAAACATTAAAAAGAAAGCATTATCAAAGTTAAGTTAAATCTGTTAGGAAATAGCCAGAGAGGTTGTCTAAAACATTGCAAATCTAAGTTGTGTAACATGCATAGGATGTTATATCATCTCCTTAAAATAGAGTGATGTGCTAGACTCAATAGAAAAATTCTGTAAACAATATTTAAAGAAGAGTTCAAGTTTCATGTTGCTGCAAGTGTCTTTTCCTGTAGGAACACTCCTACATACTGTAGGAACCATTGAGACAGTACCTCAGACATCAGCTATTCGTGGCTACCAGAGTGCAGAATCATTACTGTGAACACAACGGTTGTGTCAATTTAGGCACAAGAAATTAATCTTTGACAAAATAAGATTTGCTAAGTTGTGGTAATGTTCTCAACTTTATATGTTGTGAGCAGGCTTATCAGCTGGGATAATTACAGTGCATAAAGTTACATATCTTTGTAGGATAGTACCTAACACGGTATAAAAAGGGAAAATGGTTTTCAAGTAATAAAAAAAATAACCTCTAACTGCTTCTTCATTCAATACCAGCTGCAAAGCATGACCTTTTTGTGAATGCAATGTCATCTGTCCAAAAGGAATTCACAGTTTGAAGTTCCTATTAGTCCATAGACCTATCAGATTTTAGGTAGTTTGATGTCAAAATGACTTAAGAGCCTGTTGAAAAATGCAAGCCAACTGGATTATATTGCACAGATGGAGGGCAGGATACCCTATTATTCCAGTTATTACCACATCACACTTAACATTCAAAGTAAGACTTGTCAGGGAATACAAAGAAATATGCAGATTCAAGCATTTTCTTTTGAATGAATAAAATACTGTAAAATAAAAATCAAGTAAAAATTCTGGAAATTCCTATTTTGCTACAGCCTTTTCAACAACAAAATACATTCTTAACTGTACAGGATTCATTTAAACACAAAGGAATTCAAGCCTTCAAAACAACAGTTTACGGTGTTACACTTCAGCTGAACATGTGTCCAACATGTCTTAAAGCCCACCTTTTCTTCCAAAGCATGATCTTCCCGTGCCCGGTAAGGAGCCACAAGCTTCCAGGTGACAACAACAACACTGCTGGGATCAAAAGTAGTCTCAGGAAAACCTCTTTTGATATAGTCTGATGCAAGTTGCAAGACATCTGAGGATGAATCTTCTCTGTAATACACATTTCCACGTCCATCTGTTGTGTCCAGGTCAGCCATAAAGGGAGCAATAGCCCCAAAACTTACTGGGAATTGACCAAGATATTTTTCTTCACTTGAAGGTTCATTCACTGCAATAATCCCATTAGTGGTAACCTAATAAAAAGGTGGAAATTACAAGATGGATACTGTTCATACGGCTGTCTCCCACACCTATGTGATCTAGATCACAATATTTTCATTGCATTTCCAAAAGAAATTGAGTCAAAAGTCAATCTTGTATTTGTAAAGTAACTAATTTTTTTCAAGTTTTTGTTTTGTATCCCATGTCGGGAGTCCTGGGATTTCAGTTGCCAAAACCCAGAGGACTACTTTACAGAGAGACCAACCTTTTTTCCCTAGATAAAGACTTTAGCTATTTAATTTTCAGACACTTGTTGCCTCTTCTAACAAAGATACACGTAACCACCACATTTCATGAGTTTCCAAGTCTTTCTCAGACCAAGAACCAGCACAACCCCTCTGTAAGTCTGTCAAGAATTGTGTACAGACCGTCCCAGATGACCAAAAGCTCTTGTCGCTTTTAGCTGTTGCTCTCCTGAAGAGCAGTTTTACAACTGCACGACTGGGGATGGTAAGGATGAAGAAAGTATTTGCAATAGTTACCTTTTTTGGTTAACCAGCAAGCTAGACTCTTACCTGGTGTAAAGCAGAGCAGACTACAGAGAAGCTGTATCAAAGTCATAGCATACCCCTGGGAATCTGGACTTCTACCAGGAAGACAGAGGAGGATGCTTAACCTGGATGGTTTAGAAAGCTGCCCATTCCTAAGAAAGTCTGATGTTGATGAAAAAAAAAAAAAAATCCAGAGGGAAAGGAGAAACGGAACAGCTCTGTCTTGTCCCCCCCCACACATAAGTTATGACACAACAGGCTATGTCATCCCCACGAAAACTTGGTTAGGGAGTCAGGACTCAAACAGGTCAGCAGGGTCAGCAGAGCTTTCCTTGCTACTACAGCACTGCCTCAGAAGCTGATACAATTTCTGAGCAAAGAACTAATCTACACATAGATGCCCACCCAAAAAACTGCTCCATGCTTAAATCTTGTAATAGTTTGCGTGGAAGTCTGGGAAAATGTACAGATTTCTCTCTGCCTGGCCAGGACTGCTCTAATTTTCACTTCACTTCACTACAATCATCCTCACCATCCTCCTAGGAATTTCTCTGCTACTGTGCAAGGTTGACTGCAACAAGCTGCTGCTCACTCTTAAGATACAGAGTGAGCACAGCTCCTATACCAGAGGCTATAGAGGCTAGGAGACAGGATTTCTAAAGCAGATAGAGGCCACCCTGTAAATTCCCTTACAACAGACCTATGGAAAACTGGCTTTATTACTTGGAGGGGGAAAAAAAAAAAAAAAAGCGCATTAACTTATACAAGTGAAACTCTTGGTCTGAAAATGCATACCTACTGGCTCAACGAGATTTAACTGGTCAGTGAGATGATGACTTGTGGCCAACAACCTCTAACTAAAAATGAAATAAATACATACATATATATAGGTAGATGCTAGGGCATGTCCAAGTATGACAGCCAAACTCCCTTGGCACACCAGAGCTGACTCTCACACACACAGAAGCAGCAAGACTACAGGTGTCAGGCCTTGAGGCAGTGCATAAACTGCTCACACACAGTTTTTTGTCTTCCAGATGTGTATGGCACTGTATGAATCAGCCACATACAAATGTATTTCCAAGTGTTTGACTACCTAATAACAGAACACATCTGACTACTTGCAGGCAGCCAGGCACTCACCACTCTAGAGCTGCTGCCACACACGCAGATGACTCAGAAAGGGACAGAAGTCCCAAAGCTGGCACCACAAGCTATGAAACTAAAACTGCAGTCTCCCACAGACTTATCTCACTCACAGGGATTCTTGCGAACAGAAGAAGAACAAACTGCTGCTGGATCTTTTCACACGGTCAAGACGTTCACAACATTATGCAGTCTTTATGAATGCTTGGAAGAGGGTCAGAACATCCACCGTGACTCAGACTGCAAGGCCATCTAACCCAGTAGCCTGTCCCCAGCCGTACCTGCTAGCTTACGGATTCAGCAGAACAAAAGAAGGACGTGCAGGTACTCCTCCAACCAGCCTCCGACCACATTCAGCTCAAGGGGATTCCCTGTGGTTTGACTGTTTATTCATCTTCAGTGGATCTCCTTCATGTATTTGTTAAGTCTTCCCTTCAACACATATAAACCTTACGCATCCACAAAATCCCTTAAAAAGGAATTCCACAAATCTGTGACTCATACCCTGACGTCTCTCCTACTTCTGTTTGTTTTCGGTCTGGCTCCCGGCTTCATTTGATGGCCCCTAGTTTTTGTATTGGGACATACAGTCAAATCCTACCCAGTCTCTCCCTCTATGTCATTTCTGCTCCAGAATGAAGACCCCCAGCCTATTCACACACTTTCTGTATAAGAGCTGTTCCCCACCTCTGATCATTCTCATTGTCTCCAAATTTTTCTTCCCCTTTTCTACCATACACATTTGGAAAAAAGGAGGCCGGTACTACATATATTCTTCAAGACACAGGCTGTGCAAGCCTGTCAGGGATGTTGGCTACATATGTCTTGGCAGCATCCTTTAGAATCTGGACCACCAGTGCTACTACTACATATAGCAAATCAAAAAAAGTGTAGTACAGGAACTCCTGCTACAACTCACCCCTTCATATACAGCACACACCTATACCTTGAACCCTCCGTTGGCTACCCGGGGGGTCAGAGCATGCCCCCTGCCACAGGTTAGTGGTCAGTCAGCTTGGTATATAACTGTATAATAGTTAGCATAAATCGTTAGCTAAACTTAGCCAATAGTTCACACAATATATCAGAATTTACTTTAAAAATGGCTTGACATATGCTGACTGTATAATTTCATTAGCTGCTACAGTGAAAAATACTAAAAAAGTTAAGATCATGTAAAAATGGGAAGTTGGCTTTATGCATGAACAGTATATCTAAGGTATATAAGCAGTATATAATCTGCACAAGCATGATGGGAATGCAGGTTGTGTTAGAAAGGGGGAGGAGAAGCTGAATATTGTGATCATTTTTCCTCTAATCTTTTGTAACTTAACAGTGGCCACAGATCCTAAGATGAAGTATGAATTTTAGGAATATAGAACTAAAGACAGCATGGGTTACCGCAGTCTAGACCCTGCAATTGCAGGCAGACATGCAACAGAGATCTAGGCCAGAAAGTTGCACAGAATTTCTGCAACATCTGTACACTAAAAAATACCTTGTATCCCTGTAAAAAAAGCTAAAACTTACCCTAAAAATTAAAAGCCAGCAATTATACTACACCACTGGAAGACAGTAGGGAAGGTGGTGGGCATTACAGTCTGCTTGCTAAGACATTTTAGCAAGGAGATGCACTCCATCTTTAAAGTAAGAAAGTTAGAGTAAATTAAAAGTTTTTCCCTTCCTTCTCCTTGCTTATGCTTTTTGTACACAAGCACCCCTACTCCCACTCTAAATCCTCTTGTGAGAGATGACTGGTGTTTGAAGTATTTTAAACAAATTCCATGCTCTTCATCAGATTTGGTGTGTGCAGACTTTGCGGCTGCATGGTCCCCCATTTATGGCAGAGATTAAAATAACATTAAAAGAAAATACAATCAGGACTAGTTAATACTACAGAACAAAGTAGAGACCAGAAGAAATGACCTAAAATTTGGTCTTCCTCTTTTCACCTATTAGGGGCATGCTTCTGACTATTCATTTCCTATCTGGCTAAAAACTTAAATGCAACAAGTAATTTTATCAAGAAGATGCAAAAATGCCAACCCCGTTTTCATTTGTTTGTAGCTCATAAATGTGACCATTCAGTTTTAAATATTAAGAGAATGTTTGGTTGCAAGTACTCTATCACCCAGAAAACATTTGCAAGCCATTAAATGAAAATAAATACACAAACTGCTCACTTTGTGAAGAGATTTTTAGTGTAGAGAAAGAACATTCATCATTAGTGAAAAAATGTTTTTAGCTTTCAGATTTAACAACACATTTATATTGAAAAAGATGGTAAATCATATCATTTAACTTTACGCTGTTCCTTTTAAGGTCACAAAGATAGGTTAAAGTGTGAACCCTAAAATAAAGAGAAGTAATTCAGGGTAAATGCAGGGTTTCATTAAAGTATCATTCCTGTCAAAAGGGAAAAAAAATAAAGGCCTCAGGTGGGCGTTGTCTAAAGACCAGCCGGACAGTACATCTTTCCTTTTAGGGTATAATACTATTTAACTTGACAGGAACTAACACAGATGTATTTTTAGCACATTAAACTTCTGGATTACACACATAGTTAACATACATTTGTGGTCTGTAGCAGGACAAATCACACACACTCTATTATAGGTCCACCCTGAAAAAATAAGCGAGGAGAAGGAAGTCCAAAGTAACAAAGTACTTCTATTGAAACAAAAAGTGTATCTGTGTGTGTATAACAAAAATGAAAGTGTCAAACAAATGAGGTATTTTTCCCTGTTCAGTGACCAGGCATTTTGAGGACTTGTATATTTCTGAACAAGAAAGTTTAGAAAAATTTAATTTATTTGTATAATGAAGAGCCAGTTGACTTAGAACAGCAAAACTTTCTAGTACAAACATGACCGGCTATTAATTTAGGAAGTTAATAAAAGTAACAATTAAAAAATTGATCCAAGCTTGCCTTAAAGGACTCTGATTCTTCCCTAAAAGGAAGCAATCCCTAATCCTTTAACTTTTCCACATCAGTGAGCCCTAGTGTAAACTGAAAAAGCCTTATTAAAAGTGCGCTATTAAAAAAAAAATAGATCAGTATGGGTTAGTGATAGGATTCAATGTTATAAATCTTGCATAGGAAACCACCATGTTGAAGATTACAGTATGTGAAAGTCTGTTTCCACTTATATTAAATAAAAGTTCTCTCTTCCATCTATGAAAAAAGTTTTGTTGCCAGGGATTTTATGACAAGTTGAAACTAAACAATCATTCATTAGAACTCCTTGCCTTTTTATTCATGTGTAGAGCTAACTCAAACAACTCAGCTTCTCAAATGTTGGAAAAAATAGAGAGAGACCGCACATGAATTTTCAACTGATTGAAGGCAAAACTTGCAAAAATCAAGCACTCAAAAAATTAAGCTAAGTTTATCACACTATCCTGATGAACCATACAGAAGGATGTATTTCATCGCAACAACTCAAAATCTGATCCAGGAATTCCTTTATGTATTATAATGTATTTCTACTGATACCACATGTTAATTGTACCAGCTTGATAACATTTACTATCAACGAGCAATACTTTGGTAAATTCTGCTTACTGAGTAACATCATAGAGCTTAATAAGTACTCACTGCCAACATACAATAAAACTGTGTACTGCGAAGGTGCATTTAAGACTGCTCAATACATTTCCTTAACAGATACACTTCTCCTTTTCCTACCTCCATACAGTTTGTACTGTGCTTCTTTTTTGCAATACTTGAGGCAGATTAAATGCAAGTGAAAAGCCTCTGCATATTATGTAGACTGATACTGAAATACCATTCATTATCAGTGGTCCCATATTAAAATTGCTCATCCTTAGTACCAAGAAATCATGCTGAAAGAGCCCTGAAAGCGATTCTGGAACAGCCTCTATATGGGTATTCTTCCAGACAAAAACTAACTAGAACCATTCCTGTTTTATGGCATGGGCAAGTAATGAGATCATTAAAGAAACCTAGTGTCATTAACCAATTTACTGCTCTTTGAAAACTCTGTCCCCTTTCTGTCACTTATCTGACATGTTATCTTTGCTTCTCAGTGACTGGATACACAGTCCGCTATCTTTCAAGAATATGTCTGTGCTTCAAAAAGTGTATTTTTCACTTGGGTTGGCTAATCAGTGACCAAACTTAGAGTATGGAAGACAAGACAATGAACTAAGGGTCAAACTGAAGTCTGAACTCCACTTAGTACTTCTGAATTACTTTGTCTTTACTGCCAGCCTCTTTTAACAACACCCACTTTCCACACAGGCATAACTTGAACCCTCAGAATTTTGGATTTCACATGTGATTTCAGGATTTATCTAGGTAGGGGCAGCGTGAACAAGGAAAAATAGCACAACTTAAGTGGCAGCATTAATACAATTCAGTGTAATGCAAGCATGTTAAATCTTACGTGAATACCCATAAAACGGACCCAAGTCACGGGAACTACATCAAATTTTGAATGACTGCAGCCACATGGTGGTCTAGTTTCCCAAGCATCTCCATGTAGATTAGTGCCCAAGGTTGCATCTTAGACCCATGGTGCTAAAGCACGTTGGTTTAGCTGGACAGGGAGGCAGGTTTTAACTTGGATGAGATTAACACACTAAACGCACTGGGCCTTCCCTGCTAAGACCTTTCTAAATATGCTAGTTAGCATCTTCAACTGCCAGCCTAGATGAGGCTTCAGGTTAAAAGAGGCAATGATAAAACAGCCAGTACTGCTGCAGGGTTCTGAAGACATGCTGCCATTTTAGACATTTTTTTCTGGCTACTTTAGAGCAGCTCTGCTCCAGACAATCTGTTTTCAATCCCACCTTCACATACTAAGCACCCTTCATTAGCTATAAACGTGCACACACAACGCTGGGAAGCAGATTCTGCGATGAGGCACGCACGCGTGGCTGAGGTCTGCCTGCAGACCAAAGCCTGCAATTGCTCTGGATGTGGATTTCCCCTGCCCAAGACACCCTTCAGCAATGAACATCTGAGAGTGCCCAAGACATTTAGGGGCAGAAAGCGCTCCAGTGCTAAGAGGTGCAAATCTTGGACACGTCAGGCTGCTTGGTTAGACACTGATAGTTTCAGTTTTGTGACTTTGGCATGCTGAAGCACACAAAACATAGACCACGACGAGGATGTTTCCTAGCTGGCCATACACGCTATGCGGGAGCACAGAAAACGCCTGGCGATGGTGTTCACTCTGGATAACCCATTACATTCTCTCTACTATCCTAGTGTCTGTTGCATCGCCTCCAGGACAGACGGCGTGCACCGCAAAGAAGGAGCCACGGTGCGAGAAGGGCATTAACACGGCCCCGATACCCGACTGAACACAACTGGAACAATTAAGCTCTTCGGACCGACCTCTGACCGCGGCGCTCACGCAACCGGCATGCGTCGAAACCGAGCGGCACCAACCCAAACCCGGGCAGCACCACGGCAAGAGGCGGCAACCCCCGCGCCCCGGGGAGCCCCCAACAGCCTCTCCGACCCTCCGCCAGCCGGAGCGGCGCCCCGCGCCCTCCCGGCCCCGCACTCACGTAGAGGGAGCGGACGGCGGCGCCGTAGAAGCGCAGCGCCGTGCTCAGCTCCAGCGCCGCCGAGCGCGCATCGTCCGCGGGCTCCAGCTCGGCGTCGCCCCGCTCCCGGCCGTGCGGCAGCAGCGCCAGCCGCCCGGCGGGC
>NW_010972598.1:4667989-4684373 GCF_000737465.1 Haliaeetus leucocephalus | reverse complement strand
GGCACGGCTCCGTCCGCCGCCGGGACCCCCTGGGGCCCGCTCCCACAGCCCGGAGCGGGGCGGAGCTCGCTCCCGGCTCGGGGCTTCGCCCGCCGCCTCCCCGCGAGAGCACAAGCGGCGTCAGCTGCGGGACGGGGCGGGGAACGTCTCTCGGGAGCGCGGGGCCGGCGAGACTCGAGGGCTTACGGGATCAGAGCGTGTCGCTTGTGGGGGGAGCAACTCGGGAAGCCAAATCGGTGCGGGCTTGTAGGCGCCAGACAGATGCTTTCAGAGGCATGGCTCTCTCCCAGGGCCGGCGGGGTCTCTGCGTTGGTTTGGCGACCGCGGACTCAAAGTTACTCCAGCAGCTGCAGTACCTTCCGCCAGTCCGCCAGCGGCTAACGCACTGAACCCAAGTACCGAAATCAACCTCAGACAACGACGTGAACCCCTATGCCGTCCGCTGAAATAATTCTGACACCAGGTGCCTGTTATCGGGGGGGAATGAAGAAATACACTGGAATGCGTTTCATAAATTAACACCATCAATGTCGGAGCTGCGTTTGGTTGTAAAATAAAACTAAACAAACACGGGATATCTAAATACATTCTTTCTGGCTATGTCTTCTTGTTTTATAGCCTACTTCAGCTCCCAAGAAACACTCAGAAGCAACTGAAGAATGGGTATATTTCATATACTTTTTTCCTAAAGCTTCCAAGTGAAGACAGCAGTGTTTAAAGATTAAATCTTGTCCAGTAAAGTGTACACTGTGATATTTCCACAGAATGTTTACAGCAGAAAATCACTTGAGTGGAGGCAGCTGAAATGCTACCCACATGCTTTTTTACATGGCTTTTTACTTTTCTTTAAACACCTGCTCATTTTTTTTGGTAAGAAAACATGGTAAGTTTTGGTAAGTGAAGACAGCCACTGAGACAAGTGGCACAGTGGTCTGGGAGGAAGACAGGTCTTCTCTCCGCACAATTCAGTTCTCGCTGTACTTCGACCTGCAACTTCCCTCCATATTTTCAGAGCCTGTAAGACAGTAACTTGGATTCAGGGCTATCTGGCTAATCACTGCTACAAAAGCAGTCTTGGCTGGATCACCACCATATCTGAGCATAGTCATATCCACAAAGATACCTCAAGATACCCAGCTGAGATGTCTTTCTCTTCATTTGACAAATGGATACTCAAACTACACGCAGTTAAGCAAACTAACTTCTTACCCACATTAAATGCGTACACTGTAACACTACCAACTGCCTTCACCACAAAAGCATCCTCCCATTACAAGCTCCCCTCTCCAGCATAAGCCTATTTCCAAACCTGCAGAACCTAAAGGCAAGATGTGCAATCTAGGAATGCAGCTCCATAGCAAAGAGAAAGCCTATATTAAACCCCATAACACCTCCAGAACTCCATATACGCATTCACAACATAAAAGTGTCATTCCTGTTAGGCTTGAAGTTTTCCATAGCCACATTTTCCCTCAGTACAAAAGTCAACCTCAACAAGAAGAAGATATAAGCACAACAAGAAGAAGATATAAGCACAACAAGAAGAAAACTCTGAGAGGGTAATGTTTTCCTGTCAGATCCACATCATTTCCTAGCATTATGTCCAGAATTTGAAGGATGAGGACCACTGGGAAGCCAGAAACCTACTATAGTAAATTTGAAATTTATTTGAAGGCTGAAGAGTTAAATATCTACATCTGCATGCTTAAAACACAGAGCAATAGCCATGTTATGGTAAATCCTTTGCCCATTAGTCAGTATACTGTGATTGTTTAGTCTGTTTTTTACCTTAAGAGGATTGCAGTGTTTCTGTTGTAGTTCAGTGAGTTTACTTTGTATGCTGCTCCCACTATAAGGAGTAACGAGAACTGTTAGTTCTAAGACTAAAAAAATATTTTCAGTTGTCCTTTCTAGCATCTTCAGTAATGACCTGAAAAAGGGAAAGAAAAGCATGCTTACACATGATGCAATTAATTCGGAGAGATTAATTGCTAACATCAACCAGAATGGAGAACACAAAAGACTAGCAGGATTTAAGAAAGGAAGAAATGTATCCACATGCAAACTGGAATATCACCAGCTAACACACCATCAAGAAAAATCTTCCAGAACATAGCTAGTAAATGTCAAGAACACCACCACCTTTTCAATGGACCATAAATCAGATATGACAGCAGTTTACAAAGCAACAGCATCCCCAGAGCAGCCACTGAGATCCTGTACAACAAATGAGCAGGTTTTATTGTGTTACAAGCAGGTAAAATGATATTTTCTAAAGGGATATAATGACACTGCTTTTCCAGAGATTGCTTGTGAGATCAGAGGTCTCACAGAAAATTCACCAGTGGAGAGAATTCAGAGTGAAACTACAAAAAAGATCAGAGGACCAGAAGGAGTGACATACAGGGAATTGTTAAAGAACCAAACACATGTACTTGGCTAAATGATAATGGGGAGGAGTTTTGATTAACGTCTTCCGTCAAAGATATGGAGTGTCTTCAAGTCAAATATCTGAAGAGTGCTACCAAACAGACGGAGGAATTATATGGGTGAGTTTGAGGAATACAGATAACTAGGAGATCAAAATAACTAAAAGAAACCATGAAACCAAGTATCAGAAAATGCTTCCTTACCATGGGGTCTATTTTCAGAAAAATCATAGATTATGCATAGTGGAAGCAGAATGACAGAAGGCTTTGAGTAGTCCACCGCTAGGTTGGTCGGATTACCAAACAACGGACCTTAAGGAATAATTCTGTATTTGATCATGGGATGAGACAGCCCAACAGATTTTTACCTGAGTTTCTATGTTCACACAGTACTAAAATAGCTCACAGGTATACATGTATTTGAAAACTTCCACTGCCTACAGGCGAGGAGATTTGGAAGAGGGGATTGCAGATACTGTGACTCTCCCGACCTTCTCAAGCTCCTCCCCAGGTTCTATTAACGGAGAAAAGGCAGTTAGTGTCCCTTTGCTGGCATGACTGGAGGAAGGAAAGCAATGACCTGGGCCCCTCATGATGATCTTCTGCTGTCCAAAGATGACAAAGCACTCTAGTGGATGGATCATCAAAGGACAGAGCAACCATGTGGTAATAAACTGGAGACAATTGAGCATTTGGGATAATGACAGGAAAGAATAGGACTGAGGTCTGCTGAGAAGGAGCATTTTTTAGAGAGACAGGGTCATGGGAATCAGAGGGTCACAAGCAAAAGCAAGGCTTGCAGGAAGATCATGGAGTGAGCATCATAAATTTAAATCACTGTCTTGGAACTTAATGTTCATTGTTCATTAGAGTGGAACACGATGAGATTCCCTCTATAACTCTAAATGAGCCTGTATCACTATGGAGGTCACAAGACTCAGGAACAACTTCCAAAAAAAAGTGTATTTCGCAGCAGAACTCTCTAGAGAAAGAGACTAATTTTGAAGCACTGTTAGCTGCTCTTGAGAAGAGATGCACATGAAGGGCAATATTGTATCTCGCCCTCTGCATTAGTGTAGGGTACAGACGACTGTAGAATCCCTTCTTTTTCTCTCATGCAAAGATCTTACAGGGCAACAAAAGGACAAGCTCCTTGGGAACTCATATCCTGTTCTGGAGAACAGCTGGGCAAGAATGGGGATGTGTTAACACTTGGCCAATGACCTGGTCAGTACAGAAGAGATACACTGCTGCCATGTAATAGTACATAGCAGTAACAGATTAGTAACTGGCTAGAGCAGGGCAAGAAACATCAGAGAAACAGTATCTCTCAGGTCCTTCCTACCGCTGGTGCTACAGCAGACTGTTTACATTTCTAGGGTTACCTTCATCTACTTCTAATATCTCATTTTTAGAACTGTTAACTATATTAATAAGGGACAGAAAAAAATTATCACAAAGTTATGCAGTGAAGTTATGCTTATGCAGAAGCGTGAACACTTTTCTTCATCCCACTTTATAATTTAGGAAAAATGAGATGGAAAATAGAACAGAAAAATATCAGCGTCCCAGAAACTGGCTAGATAAAAAAAAGCAGCCTCGCAATCCTCCCATCTGTCATACAGCCACACAAAAATGGCCACATATCTTCTTTAATATGTTATCAAAAGATGCTTCTTGTATCCTAATGCTTGTTGTCTTTCAAGAATGGAGTCTCTAATCTGGTAAGAATACTAGGAATTCTCTGTAATAACAGAGAGTTGTAATAGGGCAAGGTATATAATTAGCCTTCTATTTAAATATTCAGCACAGCACTAACTACTACACCTACTCCAAGTCAGCTACTACACCTACTCAAGTCTTACTGTTTTGTTATTATCTGAAAGTTTCAGCTTTGAGCAGCAAAAGACTCCAAGCAGACAATAATAACTGACCACGCTTTTAAAAAAAACACAGGAGACAGGAAGACAAAATGTACAACCAGTTTCTCATATATGCAAAAAACAATTACAATATGAAGGACCATTGTTTTTTAAACAATGGGAATGGGATGTGGAAAAGCAATCTGAATGGGACAGGAAGACAGATATGGAAAAGGTATCCTTTACCTCCTATCTACTCTGAGACTAAAAAAATAACTACTCTGACCCACTGATATTTTACTGTGTCAGACTTCAGAACAGAGCTAATACACACAGGGAAAATGCATCTCCTTGTAGTCTGGTGATGAAATGGTATTTAATGCATCTCAATTTAAACCATCACTTTACATTGAATGTGCACCCAAACCAAAAGCATTGCTAAATTTTGTATTCTGTTTTAGTTGGGATCCAGACTTTGACTGCAATGATTGTGAATTTCAGTTGTACACAGAACACACAAAAAAGATGTTGCACTGAGTCCCAGCAGCAAAGCTGCTAGATGACAATCAATAAGAAAAGAGAGGCCAAGCACTGGTCTGATGCTAGTGGTGGCTAGAAATTCAATAACAAATGATTACGAGAGAAGCCCAGGCTCAACTTTTCTACAAACGTTCAAAAGGGCTAACAAAATCTGAAACATTGGTACAGTCTCTCCTGTGACAGCCAAGCTACTATCTCACATCTGCTCCTCGTGCCTATAGAGCACTCAGCCTCAGGGAGCCTAGCCCTGCCTAGATTCTCTGCTTGCTAGAATCATACAACTTGCAACAATTGTTATTTCGAAAAAGAGTACATGATTTCTCAGATGACCCTAAATAATTGTGACAATTTAGAGAAGACACTTAACTAATTTTTCCCCCATCATGACTGGATGATCTCTTTCACAAGGAAAAAGACTTATTTCTGAAGCTGATTTTCTGAAGTGGAATCCATTGCCTAAGCCAGTGAAATTCACCCAGGAGAATATACCATTACCTTGAGTAGCTGTGAGTAAACCAGAGAAACTGATTTTCATTCAGGGTAGATGATGCTGTGGTGCAGCCAAGGCCAATAATTTTTATTATTGGTTCTTACAACCTGACTGGCTAGGGGAAGAAATATTTAGTAAAGATAACATCTATTCTTATTAACTGTATGGTCTCAAAATTAGACTGTTTCATGTTTACATGTAGAGATAGTTGTGAAAGCCCTGCATAGAGGGAGAACAAAGTTCCCTATATAAGTCCATGCTTGGCCAGATTGAACATTAGGTATTAGTATTTCCTTTACTGAGGTTGCTTGTAAACATTTTTTTTTTTTGTTAGACAATGTCTACTAAGCAAGAAAATTCCTCCATCTGAAAAAAAGAAGATATAAGTGTTTCCTGACCTCTCCTGGACAACCGCTTGAAGTTAGCTAGACCAAAGCCTTTCTGCCTTGACGAATCCACTCAGCACACACCGAAGTTTCCTCCAAGTTACTGAAATTTATGTGTGAGCTTAAGATAACTTGCTAAGTGAGGTGGATGTAAGTGTGTGCTCAAAGGCTAAAATGTTTCTTCTCAAAAGCTTGCCTGAGGATGGCTGAATCATAACATTACATTCCAAGAACATCATGAACAGGCAAAATTTTGGAGTGACAATTCTACTGATCATTCCACACAAAATGCTAGTAAACATCGTTGCATGACAATTCAGTATTTTCACTGGTGTTTTTTTTTCTTTGTAAGATTTCTAGTACCTTGTTGAAATTGTAGCTATGAGGTGCTATAAATATAATCATTTTTTCTTACATTAGATATGCATAAGTTCAAGAACCTACTATACATTTTTAATCTGAAGGCCTCATTTGTGTGCTTGGAGATAAATTATGTTTAAAATATTGGACAAATGCATATAGTTGGCTGTAACACATCATGCATCTATAATGCTGAAAGAAGATTTTTCTCTCCTCTTTTTTTAAAAACTGTGTAAAAACTGTGAACTTTCCCCTGGCCTGAAACAGTCCAGATCCAAAAACCCAGGAGTAATTCCATGAATTACAGCTATTTATTCTTCTTGACCCAAGGACTTATATTGCTGTTCACTTCTCTTGGAATCTGCAGACTAATATAAACAGTGGCCCACTCATTCCTTCCCAAACAGAGTTTAGTGTTTTAGTCTAGGATGTAACACTGTAGTTTTGTCATAGAGCAACAATAAAACATGAGGATCTGCACTAAAGCAACTCTGCACAGAAACAATCACGTTGCCCCTGGCAAAAAGAGGCATTATTTGCAAACATTAGGATTGATGCAATAACTTATTCATTGGAGAAGTGACAGGGTAGGAGCAAGAAAAGCAGGAACTCTCTTTTTTTCTACAAGAGGCTGCTGAGAACAAACTCTGTGTGTAGTCTACACTCCCACTTAAGAGCGGGACAGTGTGCGATCCCTGAGGCCAAGTAGCAAGGACTGGATTGTGTCCAAACTGCTAGCCCCTAGATCTCACTGGCTGTGTCCATGCTACATAGCATGTAGTCTGTGACATCTGTGGGGTTACTGCAGCCCTAGGACAAAATTCACTCCCCCCCCCAGTTCATAGTGTCTGAAATAAAGTGAACCATTACACAGTGCAGCAATGGTTTAGTTACAGCACAAAACTAAGGGTACGTGTCACGTACCACTGCCTGTGACACGAGGCTATGTGCAGGTATTTGAAGTTGTAAAGCCTTTGGGCTAGCTTTGGAAGATTAGATAGGGCCAAGAATGAAGTCTTGTCCTGGCCTCTGACTGCCTTTTGAGTGTGGTCCTTGGAGCAAACTGTCCCCAGGCCGCTCCTGTGCTTTGTCTTGTAAAGAGCTGTTTGGAACAGGCAGGAAATCAGCTAACACTTAAGCAGTTTGGATATTCAGGGGTCCAGTGCATGAGAGAGATCCCCAGCCCTCTCTCATTCAGCAATACAGATGTACCTGTATATTTGCAGCCAAAGGTGTATTTGTAAGTTTTTCAAGGAGGGGAGACAGGAAGACTCTTACAACTGAAAAAGTTACACTTGCAAATGAAAGGTTACCAAAACCCTTTTCAAGTAATTATTTGTTGCTGCTCTGCAGTCACTGTTGGACTTCCATCTAAATAATCTTTCTTGTCATGGCTTCTCTCCCTTGAGCTCTCTGAACCTACCATTAACATCCTCCTCCTCTACCTTTTCCTCACAAGGGCCTTTAACTCTGTACCGGTTATGTTCATCCTAGTTTCCTTCCTTGCCTGTTTCCAGAAGAGGCTTTTTATTAACCTTTTGGGATCTTAGGGCTGACCCCCTTTATGGCTCATTGACCAGTTCTCATTCCTTGAGTTCTTTCTCAGAGAAACTCACGTCTGTTTTCCTTTAATTGCAAATCTTTTATGATTCTTTCAAACTTCCTGCATGAAAAACATTTGAATGTTTTCCAGCAGCACAGCTCTTTCAAAGCACAGTTCTGCCAGCATGGGTTATTCTCATTTACAAGTAAGGCCACAGAACTTAAGGAATTACTTAAGAAAGAAAAGTATTATCCAAAAATAAGACCATCTAAATCTGGTCCTTAATTCTCTATTTTTTTCCTTGAAATAGAATAATTCTTATTTTCGCATTTTATGTATTTAATGCATTTGTCCCTTAAAACAATGATCTGATCCAGCAATCCCACCCATCTTTAGAGCCATTAAATACAATATGAAATTGCCATTTAGGGATGCCTATTCACCATGTGTACACAGCTTATATAGTCTGAAAATATTTGGAGTTGCAATCATTGAAAACAAACAATGGGGGAAAAAGTGTATTACATTGGACCTAAGTTCCAACAAAATGATTGATTTTTA
This sequence comes from Haliaeetus leucocephalus, assembly GCF_000737465.1. Taxonomy (NCBI): domain Eukaryota; kingdom Metazoa; phylum Chordata; class Aves; order Accipitriformes; family Accipitridae; genus Haliaeetus; species Haliaeetus leucocephalus. The sequence continues at coordinate 4,676,202 of NW_010972598.1, read as the reverse complement.
TGGCGGTACTGATATTTACATTTTTATCATCTGAGGAGTGAATCTAACTTCTGAAGAATGAGCCACAACATTTGAACAAATGAGAGCATTGTGTTCTTCCTGAAAGGAATATACTGCCCTCTGCTTCTTCCATATTAGTAAATACAATTCAGTTATTCAAGTACTCAGAACAGGACTTTGCCTCATCCAAAATGTAATTATTTTCTGCAGTTTATTCCCTGCAGCAGTGCTAAAGCACAAAGCAGATTTTCATACAGCAATCGTGCTATAATAGTCTCAACAGCACTTTCTGTTACTACTCTGACAAATCTCAAAACCTTTCCTGGTGATTTAAGAACACTTATTGTTATTCCACTTCACAAATAGAAAAATGAAGGCACCAAAGAAATACAGCTTGTCCACCTGGCAAATCAGAAGACACACAGGAAACTCAGTGGAGATTTCCTGACAACCAGAAGTAGCTTTCTGAAGTGGAGCAGATCATGTTTCTTCCTGAGACAAATGCCAGTTTCAGCTAATAACTGTCTCTGTGGGTATCCAGAGTGTGAAGCTGTGTAGTTATTCCTAATGCTCACAAGCCTCAGGAAAGCTCACCAACTTGAGATATTCAGTGGGCTACCACATGGCAGAAATTAATAAAAAAATCACAAGGAAAAATTAAGAGTCAGGTTTTTAAGGTGAATATGTAACAAAGAATTCCGTTGCTGCCTGCCAAATTCAGCCTTATTGGGGGGCATATGACTGACAAATTACAATTCAGTAAGCAGAGAAAGACAGAAAACTTTTGCAACAATTTCCATTCTGTGTGGTGGAGGAATTAAAAGGTTGGTCTTAAACATCTGCAAGCTGTTTCTGATCTCCATAAATTGTGCCATCACTTTGAAAACAGGATGTATGCTTCAAAGTAAAACAAACAGACTGATTTAACACAACAGCAGCAGAAAATCACCCCTGACAGTGCAGTGTTTTTCAAATAACCCTCTATCCAAAGACAGCAAAGTACAAAGATAGGAGGATTAGAAAGGAACTTCTGTTTGGATTCTTGCCTGAGTAACACCTTACCTTTAAAGTTTCCACAGCATCATGTCAATTTTGCATGGCAAACTATAACCAAGACTAACTTAATTTTCTTCTTTGCAGATGCTCATTTCCACATATTCATCAGCACGCCCTGCATGTTTCATGCATCTTGGTGTTCTCCAGAACTTGGGAACACTTCTGCCTGAGCATTTGCAACCTTGGGCTTATATTTAGTATCATATATATTATACATACAGAAGAACTTACAAGTACATTACCCATATTATTTCACTGCCACCAACTCTGATAATTTTTCTAGTTTCTATGATTTCTAAACATTCCCTACAGTGCACTATAGTTTTCTCATGCTTTTCAGACTGAATTAAACAGAAATCCCCCCATAGTGCTCAGCCTTGCCTAAGGACACAACCTTTGTCATCTCCAAAGAGCCCATCTTCCCCAAACATGCTTTATGCCTGTTGGTACCAGATATAAACAGTTGTTGCATGTGTTGCTTCAGCAGAGTAACAACTCAGTTGCTGTCCCAGCATGCGAACCAGCTGCTTTCAGCTGCTCCTGGCTGTGGCGGAGCCAGACCCAGAACTGAGAAGCAGCAGCCTGCTGGACTTCCACTGGCCTCAGTAACCTCACTCCTTACTTGGAGGATGTCTTTTTTCAATTGAGAAAGAATAACCAGGGAGGGAAAAAACTGGATTTCAAAAAGGAGTCAGATGAGAGAAGGATGGTGGGAAAGACAAAGAGAACCTGAGTCTTTTAAGTCAGAGGATACAAATACAAGCCCTGACATTACCAGCAATTGTGCATGCAAGTTGTCCCATTCACTTTAAGGGGAGTGATCACATAGTAAAGGCAATCGGAAAAGAACAACTTGGGCTACCCAATCCTGCAGGCAAAGAAGTAAGAGGTGTACTGCTGCCTAACCATGCCTACACTCCCAGCCTTACCAAATGAAACCCAAGGTCTGCTGATCCTGCTGGTCTTGGCACCCTGCAAGAAAAAAATGGATGTCTTCTTTGACTGAAGATCTCCCTTATCTTCAGTAATGCTCAGCTAAGATGAGTGAATTCTCTAAATGAGTGCCTGCTGTGTTTGAATAAAGGAGAAATGCTGCCACTTAGTAATAAGGAAGGATGCTTAGAGAAAGGAAAGGAATAGGCACACCTGACTTGCTAGACACAAGAAAGGCACTGGTTCTGGTCCAAAGAGCAAAAACTGGGTAAAGTTAGTGCCAACCAAAAAGAGCAGCACACAGACTGTGTTTTTAGAAGTTACTTCTTGTTGAGATTGACTCCTGCTTTCTATGTCTAATAGTTCATTTCTGTCTTCAGACTCTATTCAGTGAGTATTAAAGACTTCTTGGCCTTACAGGCTTTTTCTTTAGCATATCTGGTAAACTGCAGATACAATGAAGGAGAAACTGAAGGCTCCAGCAGGTTTTTCCCTGTCAGAGGTCCCGTACCTGTGAAGTCAACCAGCAAAGATCCAGGCATACACTATTCAACATGCGTGGGCTACAATACACGATTACTTTTAATACTGTGTACCTCGGCATCAGGATTGCTTGAAAACAGCCAAGAAGCTACAATATCACAAGGGAAGCAAAACCTCACCAAAAAGGATGCACCTATGCAGCCAAAGCTTCTGCTAAGGGAGGTAAACCTACGCTGCGCAGCTCCAGAGATATTTCAGAATAGAAACGGAGCTCAGATAAACTCAAACACCTAGCATGACAGACTAAGTCCAGTGACTGATGAGAACCTCTTGCCTGCCAATGTGTCAAGCCTTACACACTGAAAGTGAGACAAACAACTGACTCCCACGACAGAGCTTTTTGCAGCACCCTGCTGCAGACTCCTCAAAGGAAGCTGTTCCCTTCCTGCTCCCCCACCTCTCCCCGTCACACTGTTCCTAACACACCCTGTCTTTCAGACTGGAGATGGTGCTCGCTGACAACCATTGTTAACGATTTCGTAGATTTTCGAGGCTGTGGTGGGTGGGAGTTTGCACAGGCCATGCTGGGAGGGGAACCGGAGGACCCCACGCTGGCACACTGTACTTCTCCCAGTATAACGTTACTCTGCTTTTTTCTACCATACTCAGGTACAGAAAAGCAACAACAGCACCCTCCGCTGGCCCCTGCCAGGAAGACACCTGCAGCAAAGGGGCTGATCGGAGCTGCTGCTAGATCTGTTTCATTTACAGAAATACACCTTTTTACTAAACATACTAATAGGTCTGTAAGTGACCTCCAGCTGCCTCCAGTCACTACACACATATCTTAAAAGCAGGGGCAATGACTATAAAGCTTATGCACAGAAAAAGCACTTAATTTTAGTGTTAATAACAAGATTCATAAACTATGTTACCATGTATGAAAAGATGTATTTCCCAAACAGACTAATCTTAATTAGTGCTTTAGTTATAGTACCAACCTTACTTGGGAGCTTGTAATGAAAAGTCAAATTGGGTATTATCATCATCACATTTTTTCCTCCAAGATTTCTGGCCACTGGATATGTGCAAAAGTCAAACAAAAAAAGGACAATCTAAGCTACTGTGCATGAGGAAGACAGGGTGTCTGTGTGCATGAGAGCTTGCAAAAAATGTCTTTCATTTGATCCAGAAGTAGTAAATAGTGACTCTCTGTGACTAAGCACATTCAGCATATTTTAACTTGTTCTTTTCTTTGAAGATTGCCCGTAAATTATTGATCTAAAAATCTTTATTTTGTTTAGTTACAGAAACTCTTTAGCCGTATCAAGGTATCCAATAATAAAAACACAAAGGTCCATACTGAAAATAATGGTCTACCTAAACCAGTTCATGATCTGATTACATATTTATTGGGGGGATATTTTCTTTCTTTTTAGCATATGTGCATTTATGCAGATTAATACGGTTTATTTTCATTTTAGTGGCTGCTCCTGCAGAGTAGCAGTGATTCCAAGAGCTGGCTGATATGTATATTTGATTCTGATTACTCTTGCTAATTACATAACCAAAAATACCTAGACTGAAACAGGGAAAGGTCATTTATAGCCATAATATTTGCTTACTGTAACTACATGGAATTTGGATATTTATGTGGAATTTAAATGGATAGGCTGCATTTGAAATATGCTCTCCAAGATCATGTGAGCAGGTAAGATACAGAATATATATGCGGTGACTAGATTAATTCTTACCACAAATTCCTGGACACCCTGACCATGTGTAAGAATTCACAGTGGATTAGATCTTCATCCAGTATATTATACAAACTTGAGTGTAATCAATACATACAGTGACTTCAACTAGCAAAGCAATGATAGTTTCTGAGACAGAAATACGGCCCTGAGCTGGGGGATAAAATCAACATTATCTGTCTCTGCCCAAAAAGACAAGTGGTGGCACCGTTGGGAAATTTACCTATTCCAATTCTGGTGACGTTCAAGCTTCTTTCTAAGAATCTGGCAGTGTGTAGGTCCTTACAGAATTTAGAAGTGTTCAGATTTTGTATTATCAAAGTGAATAAAAAAAAATTCCTCATAAAATTGCTTAAATGTAAAAAATTATGAAAAATGTGGCTGAAGGTAATGAAAGCAAAAAATAAATAATGAAAGTAACACGCTCAGTCAGACTGTGAAGTCTATATCAGTGGAATCCTCCTGAAAGGATGGAATTTGTTACTGCTGAGTTTTCAGGGTTTTTAACTGCTTTGCATACACAAGTATCTATCACAAAATGTGACCAAAACATTTGCATCTTCTCCTTATTAACCTCTGTATTTTACAGTGAATTAAAAAGTGTGAGAATTTTCCACGGTCTCTGTCAGTCACTGTGTTTTTAATAGAAAGCACAGAAGGAGAGGTAGTTGCTTTACTTTTTAATGAAAAGATTTTTTTTTTTCCAAAATACACCTCTTTTTTTCTAACATTAAATTCACTTTTGATATATCACTATAAGGCTTTTATAAAGAAGATATACTGTGCAAATAACTAGCTTCATGTTTTCACATTTTTTTAATAAAAATCACTTTCTTTTTCCAAAGTCTTGCAAACTGAACAAATGAAAATTTACATTTAGGGTGTCTCATGAAAACATTTGGAAGACAGAATTTTTCCTGTGCAACTCATTTTTATAGAGCTCTATGGGGGAAAATGACTGCCCCTTCTCTACTGACTTCTGACTACCAGATCACACTGTCTTTTATTGTAAACTTTCTCTGACATGACTATTTTGCTTCTCTTAATTAAAAATTATTGATAGGCATAAACACAATAAAATAGGTAGGCCATTAGAATAGATTTGATAAGATCCTAACTAAATTATAACCAAAGCTGTCTGAAGATACAGGTAACTTTGCATATCCTTGTATATCCTACCTTTGAAGACAGAATTTCCAGGACTGTTTCTCCTTCATATCTTTATATAACTTTATACTCTTTTGCCATGTCTTTGAACACAGGACACACTTTTAGCAAGATGCAATAAATGGCCTAGTGTTGTAGGCCTTGTAAGACTACAATTTTATACTTGTGGTTCTCAAAAAAACCCAGTACTTAGCATGACAGATGTAACGGACAACTGATGTCACCAACCTGAGAAACAATTGGGACAAGCAGTCCCAAAACATGACAATCCCAACAAGCATTGTCAATTAGTTAAAATCACTTTTGATTTTAGCTTTGTCATTGATGCCACTGACTGAGGTCTCTTTAGTATATCTCTCACATTTAAACAGACAAATTAGGTTACGCATATCTCAAAACTTTTCATGCTGATTAATCAGACTCAAATTCAGCTCAGTTTCTTTCATTAAGGTAGTTTGAAATTCTGTATTTTTTTCTATTCATTAATCAAGTGGCTGTACCACCTTTGCCTAGCTGAGATTCAGACACTCATTACTTTTTTAAAAAAATCTGGGCCAACAAAATGTGAAAAATAAAACAAATGACAGCAGTTTCTGATTAAACATTCTCTGCAATGGCATAGTTAGGACGAGGCAAATACAGCTGCACACAGGAACACACCTCTTAGAACGTTTTAATAGCAAAAATGATTGAAGTCTTTTCACTGCAATGTTGTCTGTTCTGTAAGAGGATTGGAAATCTGCCATTGTATTATACTGGACTTTGTTCCAAAATAAACTACAGCCAGCACAGCTGGAGGTGACAGAAGTATTTCCAGGATAAATACCTACTCCCTGCCCTCCATCCCAGCTGTTAAATCATTCTATCCCTTTTCCTTTCACAGCATGTAGCACTGGACAGTTTCTACCCTCTCCTCTCTGCAAAGCTTCTGAGCTCTCCTCATCCTGTTGTTACAAAGATCTGATATGCCCTTATGCAAACCCTTATTTTACCAAACCCCAATTCGCATATACCTTACACCCGACAACCAACCACATCACTTCCTAACAACTCTGGTTCCTCCTAGAACACTTGTTGCACTACCACTCTGTCCTCTGAATGAAGCAAGGATCCTGGGGGGAAAAACAATCACTAAAGGTAACACCAAAAAGCACCTGCAAAGGGGTTCAAAATGAACTTGCACTAACACCCTTAGTTCCACCATTTCCTAATCTTTAAATAGTTAATATCTTATTGCTTAATAATTCTACATTATAATTTATTATCCAGTTAAAAATTAAATAATATTTCTATTGAATACCATATTAATGTATAATATTAATATAGCTACATAGTGTATTTCTGTTTATTTTCACAATTATTATTTATTATAAATGTATTGTCAAATATTAAGGAATTATAATTGCAGCTAACATGCTTATTTAATATAATAAACTTACATAGACAGAGGTTTATGAAAAGAAATGAGAAAAGCAAAGTTTTTGCTATCCACATGATGATATCATCAAACAACTTGCTCGTGAGAATTTTGCAAAAATCCCCCAGAGGTTAAGAGATCTGTACAGTACTTACTTTCTCCAAGCAGAGTTTCTCTTTAATGTAGTTCCTGTAATAACATCTCCAGCCCTGTTTCTGTTCTCCTTTCCTCCTTTTTCAGTATTCTCTTTTTTCACACTTTTACAGTTCTCTGCTGCTCCACCCACTAGGGCAATTTATTCAGCTGGGCCATTTGAAGTCTAATGCATTGAATGTTCTGTCACAGCATAAACAAACATAAAGTTGGCACGATTATTAAACTCACGAAATGATCGTCTTTTCTTTTACTGTGTTAGAAGCAAAAGCAGTTCCATTTGCAAACACACAATATATTCTTGGCACTTTCCCCCCAATAAACCCAACATTTTGTAAAGCCAGCTACTATTATTTTTCACATGAATGTATTTTAATGATGTTAAGGAGGAGGAGATAAAGCTCAGTTGATTTCCGCCACTGAGCCACAGTTCACGAATAAATAAAATCCTGCAGAAGCAATCAGAACAAAGAGCGGGACAATGGCGGTTACTGCTTTGCAACAGGGGTAAATCTGGAAAAGCTGCTGGTCAGGACAGGAAACCGCCTGGCTCAATGCAGCTGGCTGAAGGACACGAACCTACATAACAGCTTCTGTTTCTCTTCCAGGGGAGTTTTATGAAGAAAACAGGCATCGTCACAGGCAGGCATTACAGAAGAGCAGATGCCCTCAGGACACACAGAGCTGGAGGGGAAAGGAAGCAGCTGCAACTTCTCCTCAGCGTGTCCTTCTCAGGTGATCCGCAGAAAGGAGTCAATCGCCTGCCGAGCCTCCCTGGCTCCTAGAGAACCGTGAATGCTGTACACAGGCGAGCGGCAGCCTTAACAAATAACGAAATAAACCACCCGCAGCACACGGGTTAGGTCCCTGCTACCCCCGGCTGGGAGGCGGCCGCCGCACCACACGCTGAGGGAACTGCGCGGCACCGACCCCCTGGTGCCCGGGCGGACCCTCTGCCGCGCCGCCGCCTGCACCCAGCCCTGCTCTGCTTCTGCCCTACGGTTCCTAACTGGAAGTTGTTGCGAGGCTTACGATGATAATTTAAAAAAACGAAACAAAACAACCAAAAAAACCCCCTAGAACGTAAGCCCCTCAACGAGCAGCTGGTAAAACCTTTCCCATTTCTCATTTTCTTCTCACAGGCCGTGCCCAGCCTGCAGCACACAAAGCGGCTCCGTGGAGCCCCAGAGCGCCAAGGCCGCAGCCAAGCCCCGCTTCCCCCGGCGGGCCCGCGGCGCCGCCCGCCGCCG
>NW_010972598.1:4599141-4667979 GCF_000737465.1 Haliaeetus leucocephalus | reverse complement strand
CGGGGGCAGCCGCGGCGCGGCCCGGCCAGCGTGAGGGGAGCGCGCCGGTGCGGGCCCGCCTTGTTTGAGGGGAAGGGTCGCGCAGAACTCGGCTCCCTCTCACCCTTCCTCGTCCTCTTCAGGGCCCGGGGCTGCCTTCGTGCCCCCACCTCCCCCCGGCACTGCGCCTCGGGGAGAGAGGGGTGTCGGGTGGTGGTAGCTCCCGGAGCGGGGCAGCTGAGGGAGGCAATGACGAGCCTTACCTGCCCCTTGCTGTAGGCGGACAGGGATGGAGAGCCGGTGGCTGGAGGCAAGGGGTCCCAGACCACCCTGGCCTCCTTTCTGCTGACGGAGAGGCACCTCGGAGGGGGTGAGGACACAGCCCAGCCCGGTGGCTGTAGTTGATGGCCTTCTGCCCCACCAGGTAAGGCGCCAGCTCTCTCCCGTTCCTCTGCTTGAACCTGGAGGAGCTACTGGAGTTCTTTGCCCTCAGGTGTAGGCTAACAGCTTGTAGAAGTCATAGCAGCAGGAAAGTAACGGCACAAATACGCAGGTACTAACATTGGATACAACATACAAACGATACGCACATAAAGGGCGAGGAAGGGTGCTGTTGGCTGAATCTTGTGTGTTAAATGTTGAATGCAAATTTCCTGTAAAGGTTTGTTTACTGTTTGGTTTTAGCCCAGGAGTTACATTTGTTTCTCAGGTCTTTGCAGGTGTCTTAAGTACAGATTCACTAATGATCAAAGAAACCTCATCCTGTGGGAATTCATCCCTAAGCCGTAGATTTCACATGTAGCTCAGGAATTTGCTGTTCCTCTGCACAGCTACATCACCTTGTAGTCCCAGACACAATCCTTTGCTTCCAACCACGCTGGCTGCCCCTTTCCACCCTGTTTTTATATCCCAGAAAGGCTAGACTGGGGTTCTGTAGGGCCCTCACCAACAAAGATGTCTTCATCACTACTCCAAGGATGACCCTACAGCTGAAAAGTTTCTGCAGCGACCGTTCAGAGGGCAGCCTTGCCAAATGCAGTTTAGGAAAGTGAGGAAACATCAAGCTGCTCAGACTGTGAGCCTACTTCCTCACATTGCACAGTCCTCTGAATTAGTATGGATGTCAGCACCAACTGGAGTAGGTTTAGGATACTGGGGTTAAAAACTCTCTCCAGGCATTAACCTGGGAAGGATTCAGCAAGATTCAGGACTTTTTGCTTCCACACCTGAATTCTCAGCTGCTTGAGCAAGCAGATAATCAGGGCTGAAGCAGATGATTTCTAACACATGGGGCTTTCATAGCTGTGAACGAGATTCTACCTATTGTCTAAGTATCAGAAGCCAAGGGAAAAAATGAATTAACTCCCTTTACTGGATGTGGCTAAAATCATGCCTATTTAAACGGGCTTTCATTCTTTACTCGTCAAGGTTCTTGTGAAGAGAAGACGCGTTCCCTGTGAGGATGTGTCATAGATGATATGAAGCACCAGACAGTGGGACAAGTGATCTTTAGCACTCAAATCCACCTCCCTCTGTTGTCAGTCCACATCTAGTCCACCTCCTTTTCCAGTCAGCTCATACCCAGCTGACTGATACATGTAAGGGAATCCCCACTGAAGGGAAATACCTAACTGCTTTAGTTCCTCTTTCATGGGTTTTTCCAGTGGGGGGTGGGGAGGGGTGCAAGGAAGGGGTAAACCTTAAGTCAAAGGAAGCAGAGAAGGCTAGCAAAGGAGAGAATATATTCCACTTGAGCTAACATGGATTTAAAGTATCCTTTTGGGTTATGGAGGCATCTGGGAGACTGAAGGCTGCAAAGAACCATTTGAACAGTAAAAAGCAACAAATCCTTTTCAGTGCTTTTTAACCTTAGATCTACAGATTGCTGAGTCTTGTTTTAAACCCCAAGGAACGTGCAGCATGGACAGAAATTTCAGGGTGTTCAAGACTTTCTTACCAGTCTGGAATGCAGACTGCATCTCCAAGCTTGAGTCTGCTCCTGTTGCACATTGTGCAATGGGGAAGTCTGCAGGAGAGCCTGAAATCTATGTATAAACACCCTAATAGAGGCAAAACTCCAAAATGAAACAAAGGCATTGATGTTCTGATGCTTCTGTTGCACAGAATCTGTCTCTTTCCATCTTCTATTAACTGAGTAACATACTTAATTCTTCTAGAAAATTTTCTTCTGGTCAAGTATTGGCTGGAATTATGAAACCACAGTTTTCTTGCTTTAAAGCTACTTGCATTACTCTGATTAGTTTTTGTGGCTGAGTTCCTGCCCTTGATTCATAGGCATTACTTTATTTGAAGCCAATGGAAGCTTTGGCTACCTTAAGGATTATGGGTTAAGGCCTTACATTCGTACTGTTGTACGCCACTGTATGACCTAAATGAGATTACAATAATAAATCCTGATTTATTATGAGGGCTTTATTTAGACATGTTTGGGGTATGAGCTCTGTGTCAGGATTAATAGTGAAATCTAACATGCCCAGGCACAGAGAAAGCCCAACAATGAAAGGACATTTTTTCCCTTGAGAAAACTGGTTCCCAGCCCGCTGTTTGGCTTTTGCCAGAGTTGCTAAATGTTGAATGGCGCAGAGATGCTGGATCCCAAAGATGGTGACGTAGTCCATGACTTGGAGATGAGCCCACACTGAGTGAAGGATGGAAGTGTCCCATCAGCAGTATTTTCCAAGGCTAAGTACTCATGCTCTGCAATGCAGTAGCATTCAAAACCTTCAACTATAAGGTTTTCAGAATCCAAACACAGATGAAAAATTACAGTTTCATGATTTACTGGCTAATTCATCCATCATGTTGAGCAGGCACTAGTTTGGGTGCCTGCCCGGTAGTTAAATAAGATTCCTGAACTTGTTGCAAGGGAACATCCATTCTTGTCAGCATCCTGGCCACCATGTCTCATCAGGAAACTTGCTATCTTGTTATGTAATGCACCAAATTGCAATGGCCTAAGTATTAGATGCAGAAGGTATTTGCTTACATTGCATAGTTAAATTTCTCTTTTCTAATAGCAACATTACTAAAGGCTTCAGAGGAATTTGCCTTTCCAAAAAATTACTTAAATTGAAAAGAGTGGACTGCAAGGATGTGAGCTGGTATTTCTGCGGATCACTAAATGAAGAAAGAGGAGGTGTGTTGTGACAAACTCGGGTGAATTAAATCATCATGAATTCCACAGGATCTCTACCTTTTGTCTAATTCAGAGTCTTCATACTCTCACTCTCCACCAGCTAGTTGATGGATCTTGTTCAACAGCAGATTTCTGTCCCACTTGTTTTTTTGAGTAGAAATAGCAAGAATTATTTCCTTCAAGATGTTGTGGAGTTTTGTAATTGTAGGCTTCATGGAGTGCAGAGCAAAAGAAAATGTTGAACCAGAACACCACTTTCTTTTTCTTTGGTTTGGCAAGCAGCCTGCCTACCTGGCAGCCTCTCCTGGTATGTCTCAGGTGGGGTGGAACTGGCCTCTCACAATTTTTCAGGTAACTTTAGGGAGAAGCAACTTTTGAAGGATAGACTTTAAAGTCCAGCTATGATACTTTACTCAGTACTTGAGGTTTAAACCATGAGAGCCAGGTATTTGTAAGAAACACAATCCAAGAAATCATGAAACCTCAAAAGAATGAAAAACCTGCCAGTGTAACTGAGGACAAACTCTTTGGACTACCATAGTATAAAATCAAATATGAAGATGGTTCAGTATCTAACAAAATCTTAAATTACTTTATTTTCTTCGCTTCCTAGAAGTGTTCCTTTCTGCAAAACCCTTTCTAAAAGGCTTTTTGAACTACACACTAGATACTGCAGGGTGCTTTAGCACACAGTGATTTGCTAACAGTCTTGCCAGCAAATTCATTAACTGCAAGTGACATCAAAGATGAGAACTGTAGACCTCTCCGCTCAGGAGCTGGGCAGCAGTTCAACTTGCAGAATCCAGATACTTTATGTTATCTACTTTAGTTCATTTCAAGTCAAATAGCACTGGGACAGCCTAGCTAAGCAACTATTTGAACCCTTGAGCTCCACTCAAGTTTATTCCTTTGGACAATGACCTTTAGAAAGAAAACAGTAACACAAACAGATCTCCTGGAATTGTCCAACATCCCTAGACAGCAGCAGAAGTGTGCTGAAGGCCAAGCAGTGGCTGAACTTCTTAAGCACTGGAGAGCTGCATGGGAAGTTTGATCTGTTAAGAAGTTTCTTGTAATGCTGCAATGCAGAGTTTCCCAACCAACCTTTGCTCACCTACTGGCAAGGACACACGTCTGTGATGCAGTCTGTGCTACCACTGTTCTTTGCTGTCCCTTGGCAACACCTGACCAAGGGAGCAGCAGCTTTTTTTGGCTGTTTACGACATGCTGCCTACAAAGTGTGAGTCGGCAATCGCATCCACAGGGGCAGTAAGGGAAACCCGCAGTTTTCTGAGTAGAAATGGATTCCTGCTTCTCTGTACATTTTACAGTATACTTCAGGCGTGTGGCAGTGGCCAAAATCCTGGTGTTTTTGCTGATGGCATGTCATGGAAGCCTTTACCCTCATTTAACAGGTTAAAGTCTTATAGCACAAGCTGTGAAGAGTTGTTATAGGTCACTGATAAAAAGCAATAGAGTGCTTATGGCCACTGTTAATGTTAGCCACAAGCATAATCAGAAAGTTTGTGCTGAGAGCAGAGAGGTGGTGTGCAACCCACTGAATTTATTATCACTGCACTCTGGCCTCTAGATAGTGCATGTGTGCACTGGGGTTGTGGAGATCGAGGGATGTATAAGGCAGGCGTATTAGTGGAACTGGGAAAGGCTAGGAAGAGGTTTTCCCTGTCTGCTAGAAGGAAGTATGTATCAATCTAGGGGAGACATTTTCCTGATCCGGGAGACGGAGCCTTCTGTAGTATGTATTGAAATATATTTTGTTGTATCTATTCTATTTGTTATACATATTGTCTAAACTCCTGTTCAGGGCCTTTATATTCCCCATCTTTGCCTAATGAACGTGATGGCCTGAGTACAGACAGCTTCTCTGACAAACTGCTTCAGTAACTGCTCAGTTTTCCATGTTCTACCCTGTATCACATAAATTTTACTTTTTTCCAGGAAATACACAGGGTCTAGGAGCAGGTGCTAATTTAAAACTAAGTCCAAGTTTATTTATGTTGCAGCCATAAAATTGTCTTTCTGTGCAAGCTATAACATACGTCCATACAAGTACATGATTTTTAGTGCTTGGACATTTCTTATCCTCTCTCTTCTTTCCCATCATTTGTTGTGTGTTCTGTGTATTTCTATACGTAGCCAAATCGACACAGCTACTTGGTGCTGTGTATCACCCTGCTTCTGTAAGCTGTTTATCCAGGATTTGCAAAGCTGGCTGCTCCTGGTAAGGGTCTTAAAATCATATCTAGACACCTTAATACAAGTGACCTGATTTACAGAAGAACCCTGAGATCCCACAGATTCCTTTCTAGTCAGTGGGAGCTGAGTTTGCTGAGCAGCTTTAAAATCAAACTGCTTATGTTTCAGTACCTGAACATGGATTTTGGAACATAGCTTTAAGTGTTCAGTGGGTATTTTTAGGGCAGGATGGGCTTCACTTAGAGATCTTTTTAAGGAATTATCCAGACTTATGCTGTATTTATATTAATAGGCACAATTATAATAATTTTCTTTTTCAACAAAATAATAGCTCTGAACTCCTCTTGGGGTGAGGCATTAATAATGGAAATCATTATTTTAGTTCGTACTCTGTGTCAGTATCTGCGTACCCTGAACACTCTGTTAGTTCACTTACATGGACTCTTTCACTAAAGGAATCTTTTTTCATGCCTCACCAGACATGTGGGGTCCTCCCTGGGGATTATTCCATAATCAGCTTACTATAAATGATAGAACAAAACATGGCAGTGCTCCAGCCATAATCAAGGTATCTTTTACAAACCGTGTTATTTGATGGTATATGACGCTATACATGACCTAAAGATATATGAAGCATTTCCACCACGCTACAAATGTCTAAACCACTGAGTTTCAGTTCTCGCTTCTCACCCCCGTGAGTCAAACCCAGCAGTCTGCCATAGTACCTATTAATTTATAGATTTAATCCCAAGGGCACATCTGCACACTTGTGAGAAGGCGTGTCTGGTCAGCTGTTGCTACAGTGATGGCACAAATAGACAACAACCAAGAAGAAAAGGACCTGTAGCTGCATGTATGCTTTGGTGAATTTGGGTATTTAGGGGGTTTTATTTGTTCCTGTATATGCTATGTTTGGAAGCCTTGATGTGCCTTTTCTCCCATTCTAATGAAATGTCTTATATTAGAAGAAAAAGAAGATACTGAATGTGTTAGATTTGCTGTGCAAATTGTGTATTTCCAAGTTTCTGCAGTGCAGAGCTGAACTGTTACGGCTTATTACAGTGGTTTGAATTTCTTGGAACTTTAAGGTGCTTAACATTATTCCTAACAAAATGCAGCTAAATAAAGTACTTGCTAAACGGGAAACAAGACAAAAAAAATCCTTCAAAGATGCGATGTGGCTGCCACTGGGAGAATGTCAGGTACTTGCTTCTTGTAGAAAATAGAACATTACTTAACTGATTTAAAATCCAGATAATTTTCCTTAGGAAAAAAATCAGCAGTAAACCGTTTAGGGGCTGGTGGATTTCTTTGTTTCTTGTGGATGGTAAAGATTCGTGCACAAACATCAGCGAAGGGCAGCTTTCTGAGCTGTTCCCTGCCAATTGCTGACAAAGGCAGTCCTAATGAATCATTCTGAATTGTGATCATGTGCTACCAGCCCACAGTGAGCTGCCAAAGAGGAAGTGCAGCTTGTTTTCTTTCATTTTCTTGATTCCTATGCTGTAGGAAGATGAAAGGAGAAGGAGGAGGAGGCAACAGCGGCAGCCAAACTTAATAAATAATTCTGACGATTCCTGATATCAAATGGAGGCCTCTGAGTGGGACCCACTGAAAAATGACACCCTTCCGCCGACCCTGACGCCAGCTGTCCCTCCGTATGTGAAGTTGGGCCTGACCATTGTATATACTGTTTTTTATTCACTGCTTTTTGTGTTCATCTATGTCCAGCTCTGGCTGGTCCTTCACTACAGGCACAAGAGGTTCAGTTACCAAACTGTCTTTCTGTTTCTGTGCTTGTTTTGGGCCTCTCTTAGGACTGTGCTCTTTTCATTTTACTTCAAAGACTTTGTCACAGCAAATTCTCTCAGCCCCTTCATCTTCTGGCTTCTCTATTGCTTCCCAGTCTGCCTCCAGTTTTTTACCCTGACCCTGATGAATCTTTACTTCACACAGGTAAGCAACAGATATTTGATTGATTAAATCTGACAATGGTACAGCATTATTTTGTAAGAATCATGAGAAAAAATGTAATTAACAAATGTACCTTGGCAATGCAAAAAGCAAATTTCAGTTATTTAGTTGCGAATTTTAACTTTTGATCTATATGCAAGTGATCAGTGTTACAATGAAACTGGAGCCTGAAGTGGTCATTTCAGGAATGGCAAATAATATATCTACTGTCTATTAAATGGGTGTCATTTAATTTAAAGGTTGGGGAAGAATGTATAGAAGAGCTTGGAAGCTGGACACCCAAAATGCCGTTCTATTATTATTCTTTATTATTGTTGTTGTTGTTGTTGTTATTAGACTTAATAAACCTCCTGGCTTAGCAGACTTGATCTCTGTGTGTGTGCAGTCAGAATTGTAATTTCTAATTTTGCTGGCAAATATCCCCCCCAGTTTTTCATAAGTTGGCTGACATGTTTCTGAGTGAGATTTCTATTCTGTGTATCACAATCAAAACTGTTGGTCGGGTCCTATGTGGACCCAATTCCTATAATCTGTATTAAAAATAGCAGTGACTCTGGACCTCACTAAGTGCTGTACAGAAATACATCCTCTATTTCAAGCACACTGTGATGTAAAGGTAAATTAGATGTACAGTGGGGTAAGGAAAATAGTATCTCCATTTCAGAAAGAGGTCTCAAGCATGTATCTGTGCTACAGACAGCTAAGAAGCCAGATGAGTTAGGCTGAACAGTGCTCCAGGTTGCTGCAGTTAGACTTGCTTGGAAGTATTTGTGGTGAGCTTGGGTATCTTGGCACTGGGCTGCAGGATGGGATATTGGCATGCTGAGGCAAAGAAAGGCTGCTGGGTTTGCCTAAGATCTCACAGGAAGCTTGCGGGAGGGCAGGGACTGGATTCTCTGTCTCCTCAATCCCACTGCCATGCCTGGAGCAGGAAGCCAAGCCTGCACTCAGATGACCTTTGTCGAAGTCTGCTTTCCCAGTGCAGGAGTGGTTGGCCAGGAGAGCACCAGCCAGGCCTGGAGCACCCCCAGCGGTGCTCAGGATGCTTTGGGTGTTGCTGTGTGCCCCACTTGGAACCAGCTTGGTGCCTGGTTCTGGGTGCTTCTGTAGTGCCTATGGTGTTTAACAGTGCTCTGTAGTGGTTACAGGCCTGTGAATTCTGAACAGCCTGGCTGGAGAGATCAGGCTGCTTGTGAGAGCTTCCATCCCAGAGCTGAAAAAGCAGCAGTGGTAAGCATGACAGCTGTAAGAGGATCACTTGAGTTGTAGAGGGTATTAAATACTTAGAACCTCATACACAGTTTTGTGCTTAGGTTTACTTTTCTGGATTCAGTGTCTGAAACACCTGCTAACTCACCCCGCTCCACTCCCTGGGACTTGAGATATATTAAGGGATTACAGGAACCTTTCATCTACATGCTACTCAGATCCAGCTCAGGCATATGGTGACCTATGCTTTATCCCATAGCTATTGCGAGAGTCATTTGGTAATGGTGTGGTTCCCCAGGGGCAAACGTCCATCATTGCACAGTCCATGCCCATCACAGCAGCTGTGACTAAGTCATAGCCCTAGGTAAGATTCTTCCCTCAGACATACATGTAGGGCTGCCGTGGAAGTCTGGAGGCAGAATGCAGCATCCTGGCTCTTCGCCAAGAGAAGCTGAGGCTGGTATGAGCACAGAGGGGGCACAGCAGCCTGCACTCTGTGCATTAGAGTGCCAGCACTCGGGAGCTTAGTGTTGCGGGTAACTGATTCCTTTAATCTAAGGAAGATCTAGGAAGAGAGCATACAGAATGCACACATGTGTCCTTTTAACTTATTTTTGGCATTGCTGTCTGATATCATTCAGGAAATACAATTCAGTGGTTGGAAACAGAAAAAATGCCAAGGCTATTGGTTCTGCCTTTGAGACAATTTCTGCTCTGTCATCATGAGTCCTCATGATCTTCCTCTGAGCCCCTCTGTAAAGGATTGTAATAGTTACCTGTCTTGAAGGGTGTTGTGAGGCTTTTGAAACAATATTTGCAAGGGACTTTCAGAGTTTGTGATGTGTGTCATAATCTTTAAAGATTGTGGGCCACTGTAGACAGGCATGTTATTAGTATTGTTTGCTTTCGAGCTGGTTGCTCCCAGTGAAATCTCATGTCAAATTTATCTCCCCAGCCAAAACAAAGCCTTAAGAAATACAAGCACAGCCATTGTATGAATATAACGTAAGACACAGAATAAGTGCACATATTTTTAATTCACTGTTATTAATTCTTTACTTCTAACCATTAAAAGGTGGTTTGGCTTGAAATTCAGCATCTTCTTGAGACTGTATATTTAATGTGCATCTAACTTTCCACAGTAGGCAAGCAAGAACTAGTGTGAAAGGGGTGGGGAGAGAGAATTTTGTTTTCAGTAATGGCTTATAACTTCACAGACCTGTTCAGAAACAACTTGCAATCCTTTTTTCTCTAGAAGGCAGGCAAGAAGGGTCTGCAGTAGTGTCTCATTGCATGAAAACCATGCTATTTAACTGGTGCTTAGTTAGAGGGGGAAAAAGTGATCTATATTTAGTATAGGGACAGAGGACTGGAAGAGACCTTATGGGTGTCTGGAATTTGCAGGTGTTCATTATCTGCTGTACAGCACCCACCATTTCTAAATGTGGCACTGCTAGGAAAACTTTTAGACATAGATGTGAGAAGACAAAAAAACTAATTTGGCAAGTGCCTGAGGGCATTTTTCAGAATAATAAGCACCTTTGAACTTGACAGAAAGTTACCCACAATTATTTGCTTTTTAATAGGTATCCCAAAGCAATGGGGACGCAAATTTCTACTGTATTTTATGTGTAGCAAGACAAATAAGCCATGATGATGTCGGCACAGCAGAGGTTATTCCCAGACTTGAGCATCACCATCAGCAGATACAGCAGAAGGAGCTGTACTGTGTTGGGGCAGGTTGCTAAAGCAGGTGACCTGTGGGTGAAAGGGAAGTTAAAATCAGAATAGTTTTGACTCAGAAAAAGGGATATTTGGAATAAGAGTCAAGTTCAGGATCCTTTGCTACGGTCTTGATGCCCTACTTAGGGCAGAATAGAAAGGGTGCTGCAGATAAGGCTTATATAATATTAGCTCCTCTCAGAAATCCCATACTGGAGAAAATACATGTGATTTTTAATGAAAACACTTATTTATTAGAATTTATTAATCCTGTGTCTGTATTAATTCTCTTCTAAAGAAAAAAATGTGACCTACACTCTCAGGATAAGCCTCTGTCTACTTAGAAATCATGAAAATAAATCTCAAGTGAAGATGAGATCCAGTAGCACTTCTGTAAAACAGTAGTGCAACACTGGCAAATAACTGCATTGTACCAAGCCAGAGCAGATCCCTGATCCTCATCCATCAGATAGGGAGCTGAAGCGTGCATTTCCACCTACAAAGACCAAAAAGCCCACAGATACGTTTGCCTCACACCTGCAGCTCCCACGGGTTTATTTTGCTGCGTGATAAAGCAAAGACTGCAAATCAGCAAGTAACATATTTTCTACTTTAAATGGCTCCAGACAGTGAGGATCCCAGGACTTGGGCACTCTTTTATTTATGTCCTACCTAGCCAAATCTTCCCTGCCCCTGACAAGGGGAGACTGAGATGAGTTCTCAGGCTTTACAGTTAGTGCTGTGGGCAAAAGCATAAAGAGGCTCTGCAAAATAAGATAAGAAGTTGCCTTTTTTGGTGTGTGTGAGGGGTGGGCAGAGAAGGGCTTGCTTCACTTTGTCCTGTTTGCTCAGACTTCCCATTTCCCTGGGGAACAGGATAGAAATTAAGCAGGAGGCAGGCTAGGATGGAGGGTTACAGACTCAAAGAACAAGGTCAGGGCCAAAGACCGTGAGCCATAGGGGATGCTGGAAATCCCAGGCCTCCCCTGTGGCCAGGCACAGCAAACAATTTGGTGGGCTGTAGGTTTAATCATCAGGTTGGGAACTCCTGCAGGACTTAGGGAACGTGGTGCTGAGCTAAATAACTGTGAGGCTCTATGGGTGGAGAAGGGCTGGTAGATTTACCTCTCCTTCCTCCTCCCTAACCATCTTCCCTTTTCTCTGGCATCCAGATTGAGAAGTTTACCCTGCCTCCCAGGCAGGGCTGATAAAATCAGGGACTTTCAAATGAAGAGAAATTGTACAGAGTAAGACAGTTTAGAGGTGAGCTGGCCATGCTGGAAGTGCCTGGCAGGGCGGGGTAAAACCAACACCAGGCTTTCAGAGAAGTTACATATATCTCAGTGGAACTGGGGTCTGTGTTAGCTCTGGGAGGAAAACGAAGAGAACTTCTCAGCCTCTAATTACTGGGGATAGCATTTCAAAAGTAATACCACCAGTGAGAGAACAGAGAGGGCTTTTCATTTAGGACAAATATTTATTTTTTAGTAGAAATGAATATACCTTGTATTATAAAGCTTATTATTAATTTAAAGTGTGCTTTAGATGTATGTAGAACTACACAGGACTCTAACTATGGATGGTAAAGCATCAGCAAATATGTTTGGCATAAATCATTGCCCTCAGTATTGGATCTATATGAGACAAATTGCAACTGCAGACTGGCTGGCTGTCAGCATCTGACATGAAGAATAGGGTCATTTAACGTAGAAAGTAATTTGACAAGAAAGGTACACATGCAAGTTTACTGTGGCTGCCAGCCCCGCAATGGTCCCTGTCCTTTAAAGACTATTTTTACCAATTTACACAAGTCTGAGTATGGTAGTGAGTCATGTTGGCCATGTCTGTAGGCCTTACAAACCATGTAGAGTTTAGAGAGTAGAGGGAAAACTTGCATATTTTGGGGGAATCTGATCCAGCTGAAAGTATGAACATGGGAGAAAGAGAGAAAGAGGAAGGTGGACCTGGGACTGGAAGATACACAGAAGAGGAAAGGTATATGTGCTGATGGTGAGGGGCTCTGGGCCTGCATGAGGTTGTGGCATATTTTCAGGGTGCAAAGAGAAGTTTGCGTGGAGTGTGACAGAGGAAGAGAGGGGCTGTAGTGAAAGGAGCTGGGAAGGAAAAGTACATGCTCTGCTCCTTACAAAGATTTTGAAATGAGAACTGGTAAATAAAGCTGAACTTCATTCCTGTACAGAGGGCCAGCTTGAGACATATGCAAGCACTTAACACATACCTGAGGCTTTTTGGTAAGCTGGGCTGTGGCTCCTGTAAAAGTGAATTGATCAGGTAGTAGTAGAGGTACACTGGAGGTTTGTGCCATCCGTTACACATCAGTTCAGCTAAATCAGAGCATGGACTGAAAGTTGCTCCAGTGAGATTTTCTTTTTCTTTTGCTCTGGGAATATGTGACTTGGCTTTAACACCTGTTTCATTGATACTTGTAGGGTCAGAGTGGCTCCTGATTTAACTTCCATTAACTGTAGCTGGAATCCCCTTAAGCTACAGCAGCCTAACTCTGCCTTCTCTGCTGCCCAGCAGCCCTGCAGAGCTCTCTGCAGCCGAGCTCTGATGGATTCCCATGCCATCCTCACTGCTGCTCTGCTGGGCCCTGGTAAAATGTCTTTAAGGCCAGCTGTTTACATCAATTCCTGCAACAGAAATTTTCCTTGGCTGTTTGAAGGGCTTTTTGGACTCCTTTTGTACTGCTTCAGTTTTATATGCCAGACATATACCTCAGGGGAGTGGAGGAGGGAGTGTGAGAATCTCATTTGAGGTTTCCAGTCCTTCAGCAAAAACAAGGAGTCAAAACAGGATATTTCTCATTTAAAGAAGCAAAAGGGGAAATACTTTTAAGAAGAAAAAGTAACCCTTTAGACATTAGAAAATTAGCAAGGAGTTTCACTGAGTTTTCTGTGTTGCTGTTCATCTTGGGGCTCTCTGAAAGGTCTTTTTTAAAAAGTCTGCCTTCTGCTTGCTGTTTAGTCTATTCTTAGGAATAGCCTGGTTTGCTCTGGTTTGCTGGAAGACTTGCTTAGATGACTCAGATATTGACTGGAAGCTTTCTCAACACTGTTGCGGGGAGGGGCCATTGAGCAACCAGTCTCTTCAGCTAAATGACTGTTAAAAGCAAAAGCTGCACCCACGCATGTAAGGTATATTGAGATCAGCTTCTGACATCCTTACTCCCACTGAACAGCCCTTTATTCTGTGACAATCACATTGCTTCCAGCAAGGCTACTCGTGAACTAAGGCCCCATTGGTGTTTAAGCAAAGATGGCAGAACTTGGCTGCCTGTATTTCTGTCTAGCAGTGAATTTGTAAGAGTGTCCATGCCTTGTAGTGTAGCTTTCATTCTATGTCGCATCCATTTTTTATGCAGTGTTCATTTTCTTTCTTAATGGCCATTTTGCTCTGATAAAATTCAGAAGCATTTATCGGCTGGGAGAGGCCCACCAAATGTGGAATCACAATAACAGCTGTTTTGGTGATCTCGCATCTGGATCCTGTTGGATCTGCAGCAGGAACGTCATGTTTGGTTTTAGCTAAGTTACCCATGGAGCTTTTGCTAGGTAGGGCAGCCTTGGACTGGTTTATGTGACAGGAGTGCTCTGTGACATTATAGTGGTGAGTGGATCCTTTCTGGGGAACCACAGGAGATGGTATTCAGGAACTTGTGAATTTTCTAGGTTTTGTGGACCTGGCACAACTCATTGCCCACTGCAAATTGCTTGTCTTTTGTAGTTCTTTGCACAGACTCTGAACGTTTCTGTTCAGTGCGACTGAAAGCTGTCAAAATTAACGGTACAATATGTGTGAGTAAGTGCTACTCAGAACAGGTGAGGATTGTGGAATGGCCCTAGAGACAAGTTTTACTTGTTTAGTTTCATTGAGGTCAGGAGTCTGTTCCTTCCCGCTGGCCCACAGTGTCTTTCAGAATAAGCAAAGTAAGCAACAAGTCTAGTGCAAAAAGTGTACAGGAGGTATTTTGAAGCCCATCTCTTCTCTAAAAACTGACAGCCCCTCTTTGTGCACCATGGAAACACAGAACATTCACAAGCATCTTGTACCTCTCTGTTCAGTAGCAAGTAAGTAAATTACCATAAAACTTCTTCCTGAACTCCTGTGAGAAGTCATGATCCAGGAATTTGCAGAATCTTTGGATGAATCACAAATATCTTGTGTAAGGGATACTGCCAGAGATGTTAACTATTTGAAAACAGTATCAATGGTTGCAGAATATTTTTAGAGTTTTTTTTCCCCAACATTTTCAATTTTGTTCTCAGCTATTATTTTTCTAGGGCCTGCTGAAAAGCTCAGTGTTCTCTGCTGGTTCAGCTAGTGCTAAGCAGGCTGATGCGTCACAAAAATAATTTCCATGTCAAGGCAGCTGTTTATGGTGAATAGGAGTTAAATGACAAGTTGTTCCAGGAGTGCTGGAACAAGTGAAGCCTGATTTTCTCCAGATCTATGTCTCATGCTTGACTTTGAGCTGTTTCCGTAACTGGGGCATTTCTTGTGATACTTTGCTATGCTGTCTCTCTCACACTGGGTGATGTGTAGGATTATTATGCAGGGAGGTCACATATCCTCACAGAGGTCACATATCAGATGCATTTATAGAGTTCCTTACTTCTGTTGGGTCACTAATTTTTAGGAGGGTGATAAAGGATCATGTCTTTGATGCTTCAATTATTTTTCCATCAGTCCTCTGATTGGGCTATTTTAGGATTAGTGTGGGGATGGATAAACAGGTTGACAGGCAGACATAGGCCTACACATACATAGTGCTCATGTAAGTCCTGTTTCCTTGGGAAAGCATGATAATCATAGCAAATATTATGCAAGCTATACTAAAGAGCATGCAAAACCAAGTAAAATGGATAAGGCTGGATAACTTGAGGAGAAAACAATTAGGAAACAACCCAGAATAAGTCATACAGCATGGGTTTTTTTTTGTAAAAATAGCAATCAGCATGCTTCTGTGTTGGTTTAAATGAACATTTGTAAACTGAGTGTGTTTGGAAACCATGTTAGATTATGAAAAAGCAGTAATGCTTCCCTGTAATTTTTTTAATAAATAAGATATAAAATATGCTAATGTATTTTTATATAATTTCTGATGGTGGTTAAACACCTGTGATTAATATTACCTAG
This sequence comes from Haliaeetus leucocephalus, assembly GCF_000737465.1. NCBI lineage: Eukaryota > Metazoa > Chordata > Aves > Accipitriformes > Accipitridae > Haliaeetus > Haliaeetus leucocephalus. Next base: position 4,652,561 of record NW_010972598.1, on the reverse strand, counting down.
CTACATTGCAGAAAACATGTCAGTATTTTGTCGTTTCCATTACAGCAAGGTAACTACTGGGCCTGAGCTATATCTCTGTAAAAATACATATTGTTGTAGAGTGAACAGACAGTCAGCAGAAGCCAAATATTCCTCAGAGTAAAACTTTGAGTTTGGTTCTTGATGGCATCCTTTTGGCAGTGTAACATGGATACAAACATATATATCCAATCTGAGGCCAGGGTACTACGATGGGCTCTTCATGGGAAGAGAGCATCTGACCCAATATGGTGGTATGAGCTGGTCTATGTGAGAGACATGTACTGTTAGGTCATGTAAGAGCCTAATAATTACTTGCCTCTACGATTATACTGGCATTGGTCCTCTTGTGAACACTGGTATAAAGGACCTTATTCCTGAGCCAGAGTAAGCGGAAATAATGGTGTAGACAATTTGTATAGAAGTACATCATGATCGCCTGCTGGGTGGTTTTAATACTTTGCTTAGAGCTTGCCTGCCATGGATAAGCAATAAATGCAAATCTGTTATGTAATGAAACCTATCATTACATTTCTTGTGACCTGTGAGACAGGATTCCTGCGGATCACAGTGCCTTTCTCTACTTACATGTATCCTATGTTTGATGCAATACTCTACTGTTTTGCAGGTGATTTTCAAAGCTAAGTCAAAGTATTCCCCAGAGCTACTGAAATACAGGTAAGAACTATGCAAACGTTTAATGTGGTAAAGAAGAGTTGTCATGCTCTTTGAGAAACACTACATCTTTTATAATTTGTGATGCTCATATCTCAGCTATTCATATTTATATACCAGTGTTTTATGATGATGGTTCTGAGGCCAGCTTCTTCCTATGACATTTAGAAGTCTGTGTCATTTCCCAACACAAGCACCATTTTTAGACATTCACATGTTTCAAAGGCAAATATTTCAAATACAAGCAGAAAACACTCACCCTGGTGATTTGTTTGCAAGTTCCGAACATTTGTATTGCTAGCTGAATTCAGATCCAGTGCTTTGATAGAGGTAGCAGAGTGATGTATTTATTTTGACAGGAATGAGTGGGACTGGGTATGTATTAATCAGTGAGGTCAGTGGTAATAAAAACTCAAAAGTTTTGGGAAGATGAAAGAAGAGTTGTGAAGGGAAGGAGCTAGAGAGAATGGATTCAACTTGGTGATGTGTTTGGGAGCTCACCAATAACCTCCCATGACATGTTGAGGTTATGGTTGCTTTGCATTTAGGTGGAGAGATTTGTTTAGGATCTTGTTGAGCAGGAGGAATTGTCAGGAACTACTTGAAAGCTCCCCAAAGGGCAGTAATGTCCAGAAAGCTGAGGAAGAGCTCAATAAATTAATGTTTATTGTGGCAATGCCTAAAAGCCTCAGTTGGGCAATGTTGTTTAGATGGGGGGAGAGAGAGGTTGTCTCCATTCTAAAGAAAGAATTTACAGTCTGAATTCAGGATAGGAAAACAGAGTAATTTGAAACTGAAATCTGACCTGTTACTTGCTGACTGTTAGGAGAACATAGTACTGTATCAACAGGTCAAATATTAACATTCTCTTCGCTGGGTGAAAAACTGGCTGGCTGGATGAGCCCAGAGGGTTGTGGTGAATGGGGTGAAATCCAGTTGGTGGCGGGTCACAAGTGGTGTTCCCCAGGGCTCAGTGTTGGGCCCTGTTCTGTTTCATATCTCTATCAATGATTTGGATGAGGGGACTGAGTGCACCCTCAGCAAGTTTGCAGACAACACCAAGTTGGAGGCAGGGTCAATCTGCTTGAGGGTAGGGAGGCTCTACAAAGAGATCTGGGACAGGCTGGATCGATGGGCTGAGGCCAATTGTATGAAGTTCAACAAGCTCAAGTGCTGGGTCCTCCACTTCGGTCACAGCAACCCCATGCAGCGCTACAGGCTTGGGGAAGAGTGGCTGAAAAGCTGCCTGGCAGAAAAGGACCTGGGGATATTGGTCAATAGCTGGCTGAACATGAGCCGGCATTGTGCCCAGGTGGCCAAGAAGGCCAACGGCATCCTAGCCTGTATCAGAAATAGTGTGGCCAGCAGGAGCAGGGAGGTGATTGTTCCCCTGTACTCGGCACTGGTGAGGCCTCACCTCGAGTACTGTGTTCAGTTTTGGGCCCCTCACTGCAGGAAAGACATTGAGATCCTGGAGCGTGTCCAGAGAAGGGCAACCAAGTTGGTGAGGGGCCTGGAGCACAAGTCTTATGAGGAGCGGCTGAGGGAGCTGGGGCTGTTTAGCCTGGAGAAAAGGAGGCTGAGGGGAGACCTTACCACTCTCTACAACTACCTGAAGGGGGGTTGTAGTGAGGTGGGTGCTGGTCTCTTCTGTCAGGTGGCTGGAGATAGGACGAGAGGAAATGGCCTCAAGTTGTGACAAGGGAGATTTAGGTTAGATATTAGGAAAAATTTCTTTACTGAGAGGGTTGTCAGACATTGGAATAGGCTGCCCAGGGAAGTGGTTGAGTCACCATCCCTGGAGGTATTCAAAAAGCGGGTAGATGGGGTACTCCATAACATGGTTTAGTGGGCATGGCTGATGGTTGGACTCGATGATCTTGAAGGTCTTTTCCAACCTAAATGATTCTATGATTCTATGATTGTCCTTGCCCTGGAAAGTTTGTTATCCAGTTGGGTTTCGATACAGCTGGAGAGGCGATCATCTGGAGCAAGTGCTTCAGAAACCATGTTTGGTAGAATGGCAGTACAGTGAGAGCAGTCTTGGGGTGGACTGTGCTTGGGCTGATGAGGCTATGGGACACGCAGGGTGTGATGGCTGACTGAGGGATGTGGACTCCATGCTGAACCACAGCTGATGCAGAAATTGTCAGGATGGGAACAGAGAGGCTGCATCTATTTTGGTGGCCTCAGGAATGCTTTCAAGTTAGTGTGTCTGTGTGCATACCTTAGCCACATCCCAAACTACAAGGGGCAGGAGCTGGATGGTCCCTGGTAAACACCATGGCATACAAATACATTCGCCTCCCTTTGAACTCTGGTTTTTGTGGGAAGGAAATCCAGAAGTATGGGCTGGTAGACAAGCACAGCACACACCAGCCAGGTCCCCAGCCAGCCCCCAATGCAAGTGTGCCTGCCTCTGATAGTACACATAGGCAAGAGGAACAGAGGATGGCTTTGCACAAAGCCTGGGCTGCAGGTCAGGGTGGTAAAGGGCGGGTCTGCGGGTCTATGAACATGTTCCTGGCTGGCTTTAAAGGTGAGAGGTAGAAGCTTTGAACCTCATCTGTTACTGATGTTTGTGGCAAGGCTTTATTGCTGAAAACTGCTTGAAAATGTCTTTCTTCAAGCGAAGGGAGCTTGTGATATTTAGTCAATGGCTGTGGAGTGACTACATTAGCACCCTGCATGTAGCTCTTGGGGCGTTTCCGTTCCTAAACACTTTTGTATTGTCACTGGAATTACTCATGTACAGACTACCCTTCCCACAACAGCTCCATGTCCACCCTGACTCTTGCCTACTGCACTTCTAACACAGATCAGTCTTGGATCTGGTCTAGCCTTTTCTCTCTTATTCAGCCCTGTTGGTAAATTACTTCAGTAGTATTTTGTTTTAATATCTAGATCTCTTAGCACAAATGTGGTTAGCCTGTGTAAGAGCCATATAAATAAAGCTGACCTAATTTCCTATCTTATACAGGGCAATTGAAGTGGTGTAATATGTGCACACCCACAGCTGAGCTCCTGAATCTTAATTGTAATGGGCTACTCAAAGACATAGAATGACAGAATGGTTTGGGTTGGAAGGGACCTTTAAAGATCATCTAGTCCAACTCCTGTCCCATGGGCAAGGACGTCTTTCATTAGATCAGGTTGCTGAAATCCTGATGGAGAGATGGATGATGGATGGTAGAAAGATGGATGGCCTACAGACAGGGGCTGGAGTCTGCACTTAATGAATCTGATTTTTCTTCATTGCTGAATGTTCACTTTTTGATTCCCCCCCCCCCCATTTTCTTTAATATGTGTCAGACCTTACTGCCTGCTATTAGCATTTCTGCACTAGATAATGGCAACATAAACAGGGCAACAGAGAGGTAGGAGTGTTGTCTGTGTATTGGCACAGGTCTCAGAAATCAGAATCATTTCAGATATGGAAAAAATTGATAAAATCCTATCAGAGATCCAGAATCTTAAGCAAACTTTACTCAGCACAGCCTTCATGATGTTAGTCACTGTGGCAAAAGAGCTCAAGGCGAAGCCTGTGCCAGCCCAACTTCATATTTAAACAGTCCTTCTGCACGTCTCCCTGGGCTTGGGGATTTCTTACAGTCACTGGGTTTGGATGAGGCTTGCTGTGCTGTGTGTGCACGCCTTGTTACACACAAGCCTCAGACACTGTATGGTTTCTGAGGAAACCACGTACAAAATGCAGTAGTTTCAAACACATTTTCCTGTTAAACAAGGCAAAATTCACTGCATTCATCTGAAGTTTGATTTTAAGCTCAAAGAAAAACTTACGGGTGCATCCAGCCTGACACAGAAAGAACAGAACACCCTGGCACATGCCTTCACTGGCCAAGCCAGATTACACACAGCTCCTTTAAGGGACGAGACCCGAAGTGGGGATTAGGCACAATAGGCTTTTGAACAGTCGCTGGTGCAATCTGGAAGGACCTCTCCTGCCCTGCTTTTCTATTTTCTAAAAAACCCCATATGCTTATTCATGCCTAGTAGGTGCCCTTGTAGTTGAGATGTAAGGATACATTCTGCCTTTAAGTGAGTTAGGAATGCTTTCTGCAGCTGCAGAGACCCTAAAACTGCCCTGAGAGACACAGCCTGCATCTCCATCAGTGCTTATTCAGAAGTTCAGCAACAATGCTTCTATTGTCAAAACAGGCAGCCTTTTCCCCAGCCACATCATGTTAATAAGGGGGATGGAAGATCATTATGTGAAGAGCTGCACAACTGACTGGCCATGACAGCTCACCCTGGCACATACGGGAGTGTGTGGGCATGAGAGCATGACAGTGCTTTTTTTTTTTTTTGCTAAACTCCATCAAGGAGGAGCCTGGCCTTGGAAGCCTCTAAGCCTTGCTGGTTGCAAGCCAGCTTCAAGGGCATGCAGGCCATGCTGAAGCAGAAGGTCCCTCTGACTAAGAGGAGCAAAAAGAGAGCATGTACTTACTGTCCTGCAAGCAGGCAGCACGTAAGAGCATACCTTTCCGTGTAAGCCCGAACTCCACAAGAATATTTTACCTGCACTACAGTAGGGGAGCAGAGATGAGACTATTAAATAGACTTTGGGAGGAGAAGGAAAGGAAGACATGTGACCACCACTTTTGAGATATTAGTAAAAGCTGTAAATGTACCACCACTACAACTGGGAACTGCATTCTCCAGAGGAAGCCATGTGAGAGAGGAGCTTCAGGACTGCAGTGCTTCTAGCATCAGGCTGTGAGGTTTAAAGGAACTACCTCTAGCTGCTTATCCTAAAAACAGAGCCCTGCCCTGGAGGGTTAAGAATGAGCACAGTCTTCCCCCTGAGAAGGAATTTCCATGACTGGCAAGGAAAAGACAGCATCCTCGCTCACTGCCAGATATAGCTGGAAAGAAGGGCATTGATTCACAAGCAGGGACTTTAAGGCTTTCAGTTCTCCCTGTTACACATTTAAAAGGTCTCAAAGGTATACCCCTTCCTTTCTTGCCCTCTGAAAAGAAGCCAGCTATGCTTCAGCTTTGTAGCTGTGTTGATGCTATCCCAAAAGGATATGAATGTGTGAAAGAAGATCACCATTGGGTAAAGTATTTTTAAACAATCAGAATTGGATTCCTCAGGGACAGTCTGGATGTTTGTTGTCAGCCAAATTCAAAGTTCCCAGCAAGCATGAAAAGCTTGGCCAAAACCTCTTGTTCAGTGACTGCAGATTATGACCCTTATCAGTAATTGCCTTGGTCAGCAATGATAATGAAGTAAGCAAACACCTGAAATGGAAAAATGACTTTTTTTTTTTTTTTTTTTTTAAAAACCTTAAAAGCTCCACAGCTGTGTGTAGGAGTAAAGAGGAATTAGAAGCAGCTTTCCCTGAGTATGTGGTATACTCAGATTGCAGGTATGAGTGCTGGGTAGGTGGGAAAAAACACATGGAGAAAACTAGTCCAGCTCCTGGGCTTCTGTCTGTCACATTTGTGTTCCAGCTCTGCTTCTGTGGTTCTGCAAATGAACCTTTTGCCTGGCATAGGTGGCAAAACACCAACCCAGAATCAATATGCATATTTACATTTCTTGATGTTTCTTTCAAGAGGTTGCCCATGACCAAGTTATTTAGGAAAAGGGACAGAAAAAGATGCTGGGGAACCAGTAACTCAGAGATTTTTCCTACTGTTGGACACCCCCCTAATTTAATATGAAATCTGATGGCAAACAACAGCAGTCAGTGATGCTTCTCATGGCAGTGGTGGTGTAGTAAAACCAGGGTCAAAACCAGTCAATTCCAGGCAACTCAATCTTTTGTGCGGTTTCTCCTGTCAGTGAGTAGTCAGAGGGTTTGTGCTGTATGTGAAGTGCACACTCTAAGAAAGTACATGTGTATTCTAAGTAGTTTTTAAGAACTGTGCTGTTGTATTTCTGCTGCAAACAGTCTTCCATGTTTTGCTGCTTGATATTAGTTTCTTTGCTTACAGCTTGTTGTGTAACTGTAAAAACAGGTTTGAAATGATCTGAGTTAATCTCTCCAGCAATCTGGAGCACTTTGATTTGGGCTCAGGCAGCTGGTCACTCTATCAGCTGTGGCAGCCCAACATGTGCAGCTTTCATTGCTCAGAGTGCAACTTCCATCTCATGACTGACACTTGCTGAACAATGTCGTTAAAACTGTTTTCTCCTCACTCTCCCAGGTTGCCCCTCTACCTGGCTTCTCTTTTCATAAGTCTCCTCTTCCTCTTGGTGAATTTAACATGTGCAGTATTGGTGAGGACACAGAATTCAGAAAGAAAAGTCATTGTCTCTATCCGGGTGGCAATTAATGACACGTTGTTTGTGCTGTGCGCTGTTTCACTCTCCATCTGCCTGTATAAGATTTCCAAGATGTCTTTAGCCAACATTTACTTGGAGTCCAAGGTAAGGTACATTTTCAGTTCTTTTCGAGTACCTTCTGAGAGACAAGGGCAGTGCGAGGCAAAGCCACAGTTCTTTAGATCCCCTGAGAGCTGGAGGCCTTGAACTTCACAGCTTGTGCTTGGTTGGCCATCCTGCTCAATATATGAATTAAATACTAAGTGCTAGCAAGGGTGCTTTTGGCTAACACCAGTGACCCCAAAATATGTATTTTTTGAGGCAGAGTTTACAGAACTTATTGGCTGGAGTTTCTCACAGCTGTTTTTCAAGTGAATACTGCTTTCTCCAGATCCCCATGTGAAGACCACCTCATTTCAGTACTGCTGCATAGAAGTGGTCTATACTTTGGGATCCTTCAGCTTGTCAAATTATTGACTGATTAAGTTAAATGTTTAAGGTAGCAGCATGCTGAAGATAAGCCAGGCAGAGGAATATGAATCTCCCTTTATACATTTGCATACTGTCCTATAGATAATGAGAATGTGTTTTAAAAGACTTAATGCATTATAAATTCAGCCAAGTGGGGAGAAGGGTTAAAAGTCTCTCATATTACTCTACAAAATGTTCTTTAAAGAAATATTGTTAGGTTTACAGCTTTGGACACATTCAGTGGTCAAGGTGCTGGGTGGCATCACGTAAGCCTGCAGTGTTTATTATAAAATCAGTGAAGGTGTTTTGTATTTATAAATAATGAAACAAGGCTTTCAAAGGTCCTTGCATTTGCAGTAGATAGTTAAATCTTAAAGTAAATTATTAGTTTAACCAATAGCACATTACCACAACAAACCTTTAAAAAAATGTAAGTTTCAGCTACTATTTAGAAAATCTTATAATAAAATTCCTCTCTCTGTTTACTTAATCAGATGAAAGGAGTGCTTTTCCTGTTTAATCAAATCTGGCCATACTGCACAACAACGGAAAGTTCAGGGCTGCATAGAAGATTTAAAAACACAGCTTAGTTTGTTTTGTTTCTTTCAAGCCTGTCACTTGCTGACCAAAGGGCATGGGCAATGGATTATTTTTACTAGTAAGAAAAGTTTTTCTACTGCTGCAAATCACAGAAGCGTAAATCTCTGTAACAAAGCAGTGTTAACCTAAGGGAGGCTTTGGTAGATTACTTTGTTCCGTTTCCTCCTCCTATAGGAAACCTGATCTTCTTCACTTCAAGCTATTTCACAAAACCCAAACAAACTCTAACATTATTGCAGACAGGAAGGGACAGGACACTCAGCTGATGAAAGTTTGAATGTGGAAATGAGAATTAAAGAGTGCTTTGCTCCTTTCTGCTGACCTGAAATGGGAGTTCCTCTGGGGGCTTTCAGTAGGATTTGACTGCACATACATAGGGATACAGATGGCTGGAGCTGGCAGTGAAAAAACATCCTGGTTTAATCTGCTACTGTTGTGTTGAAAAAGCTAGCTAAAGAAGAAAAACCCACTCTCTATAGTGATGTGATAGAAGTAACGTTGGAGATAATGCGTGCTCTGCGGTGCATGTAGATAGGCATCGGTACTGGCAGCCTTTTATTTGCATCTCCCATCTGCTGGCACGTACCTTCTGTGAAGGAAGCACACACCAGTGAAAGTGCGCATGTGAAAAGACATTCACCTCCGTGACCTGGCGTGGAGGACCGGCCTGCTTCTCTGCACCAAGGCTACGGCAGCACCAAGGCGGTGCGCAGCCCTGCCCGTAGGTGCTGACTTGGGCCACTTCTGTGCTGGCCAGAAGCATCAGGCAGTGGGACATGCTACAAGCTTGGGGCTCCCCCTCTTTTCCGTAGGGCCTGTGACTGGAAAAGCATTCTTCTGGCTTTACTTTTACTGCTGTGCTCTCCCTTCACCAAGCCACTAAGTATACTTGACTGGCAGCAAAACCAGGACACTTTTACCCCCTTTTTTTGTATTGGGGTTGACGTTTGTTAAATCTCTAGCATATTTAACTATCAACTATTAAAGAATGACAGCTATGCGGGGAGACCTATATAGGGAAATACCGACCCCATTCTGCTCTTCACTTCTGCTATCCCCAGTCTAAATGCTACTGAGCTGGGATATGGTGTGTGCGAGTCAGCAGCTTCCTCTGCTCTCTCCCCCTTGGTTTCCATGACAGCATCGCTGACTTGCTAGTACCGAAGGAGAACAGAGAAGAGCCTAGCAACATTTCCTCTCTGTGGCATTTCCTGCTTGCTGGTCTCTCCACAGCTTTCACCACTGCCTACTCTGTATCTGGCTTCAATTCCTGTATAGCAGCAGGTTCTTGGCTTGCTCCTGACATGGCTGCAGGTTATGGCCTGGTGAATGGTGGTAGTTCCAGCGTGTTGTAAGCAGGAATTCAGTCAGAGAGGTTAACTGTGCTGGGGATTTTGTAATACTCCTGAGCCTGACCATTCCCTGAATCAATATTATTTTGCTGGGAAAACAGGCAAGCTAGTTTTCTGCAAGCTTTTGTGACTACTCCCTGAGCTCCTCTTTCCTGACACTCACCAGGGAGTGCAGACCGAGGAGCTGGGTTAACAGAGCCACAGGGTCAATAGCCACCAGCGTGGGTGAGCAGGAGAGGGGCCCTGGTAGTCTCCTGAAGGCCAGGGGTTCAGGACATGGTGACTTGGTGACTTTCCCTGATACTTCACTAGCTATTCTGTTATGCCTGTGCTCTACCTGCCACAGGGCTTCGGACCTCTGCTCCTTGGCTGCAACCCTGGAAGCAGAGTGTGTGAGTGGAGGGAACAGGGTGCAGACCTTCCTGTCTCCTGCGTTGGTATGAAAGGTCCTGTGAGGGGAGGACCAACTTCCCTTCTGGCCTCCTTCTCTCTTGCGTAGATGAGAGGAGCCCATCCTCGTGGCTTGGGTCTCTGCCAGGACAGGCAGAGGGCAGAGCTAGTGAAGCAAATGACTGCAAGGTATCTCGCTCTTCTAAAAGCACACAGAGCTTTAACCCATCTTTCCTCCTTCAGCTGTGCAAAGCACCGTTCCAGAGCCAAGTGCACGGAATTTGCTTTGAACTTCCTTCAAAGGCAGTCCTGCTTTTGTACATCTGCCTGCCTCTGTGATCAGACTCACACTGATCCCTGTAGCCATGGCTCCCGGATTCCTTCCTTTCTTGCAGCTACAGCTCCTGTGCTGGTGTCTCAGCTGCCTACAGTGACCCTCCCCACCTGATACAGTGCTCAGGCGTCCCACTTATTCCTCATGCTGGATTAGGCTCTTTTCCCTGCTCTGTCTTTTTTTTCCTCTCTAGGGCTTAGGAACTGTTGTGATTTCACACATTCCTCCCCTTGTGCCCAAACTCCCACCAACAGACTGCCCTGCCACGGTCACTCTGCCCGTAAGCCATGCTTCCACTTTGTCTTCTCTGTGTTGACATTAGGTAAGGCAGGATGTTCTGTTCCTGTCTGTGCTGTGTTTAACTGCTGACTGTTATGATCTTCTCTGTACTTAGGAAATAGGTGCAGAGCAAGCAGTTGTAAAAAGATGCAAGGTTGCATCATGCTAGCTAGCCAGCATCTGATGCAGGATGCTCTGTAGCTAATGCACAGCTGAAGGCTGAATTCTCTTGCTCCATCTGATACCAAATGTAGTTCTAATGTGTTTTCATTGCTCTGAAAATAGCACTTGTACAATAAGTTGTAGGAATTAGTCACAGCCCATCTTGGTAAGGGCTGGAACTGCTACCATTGCCTGGAAACCAGTGTACTGATAAAATACAGGAATAGACGTAGTGTAGGATATACTGATCAAAGAAGGAAAGAGAAAAAGTCAGTCACATTAGACGGAGTAGCATGACAACCCTCAAAGTCCATGCAAAGCAATGTTCTTCTCAGCTTCCCTTATGAATAATAACCTGTGCTTAAATCTCTTCCAGGGCTCATCTGTCTGTCAGGTGACAAGTATAGGAGTGACTGTTATACTACTTTATACCTCACGAGCCTGTTACAACTTGTTCATCTTATCGTTTTCCCAAACCAAGAAAGTAAATTCCTTTGATTATGATTGGTACAACGTATCAGATCAGGCAAGTATGAAAATATTTGCTAATGAGAAACACCTGTTCTGTATGTGATGGCTGATTTCCTAAATGCTATGATAAGAGGAATTAATATATTAAAATCCCGTTATTTTTTTCTTTTATTCAATGCACTAAGATTGTTTTGCTCCAGGAATACAAATTTCTGGTAATTTCAGCATAAGGAACAGCTAAAAGAAAGAAGTAACCACTAGCCAAATAATAATTAATAATAATAATAATAATATCAATCTTTTATTTACCTTGATTTTATTGTTAAAAAAAAAAAGCACCTTTTATGAAAAAAGACGGGTGTTTTGACCATTAGAAAGAATGTATTGTACTTGGAGAACCAGAAAACCAGTATTTGATTCCACTGAAATGCAGTTATTTACCTTAATTCTGTCATTAGTGTGATAACTTCTGTAGTTTGAGCATAAGACTAAGATTCTTCCCAACCTTTAATTCCAAGGGACAATTCCGATTGAAAAGTAACAATGATAAAAACACTAAAGAAAATAGCAGGGGATTCTTCATTGAATTTTATGAAATTTGAGCATCCAGCTCCTTTCTCTGCTTTGAAGCATGTAGTTAGGTCCCACTAGTTTTCCAGTTCTCTCAAGGCTAGGCAAAATGGCAGGCCTGGGTCTGGACCATGAGTATATTTTGTTTGGCCTCAAAATCCCAGACACTTGATGTCTCCCCACCCCCTCAGCAAGCACCTACGGACCAAAAGCAATGTTCCCAGCCACGCAAGGGCTTTGTATTGCCGGGGTGGCCAAGCAAACCTGGAGCCATTAACAATTTTCTGTTGAGCAGTAGATAAAACTGTAAATAAGAAGCAGGTAAACAGTAGGGTAGGATTACCCAGAGGACCTCATTATGAGTTAGTAGTGTAGGGTCTGTCAAGGGACCACTAATCAACCCTGCTGTGGTGCAGAGAAGAAGAGTGCAGCTAGGTGTTGCTGCTCCATGTAATTAGAACATACAGGTTTAGGCAGAAGGGCACTAGTTTGTGACTCATCTCCCGAATCAAACATTTTCCCTCTTGTTGTTGGGGCCTGGAGTGTTGCTGCTGCTCCTGCTGACCCCTTGCAGGGGGCACTTCTTGTGCTGACTCCTACAGTCTGCAGTAACAGGGGCTGGAACTTTAGGGCCAGAATATTGGGTCCCGTTTTCCCCTGTGGAGGCAGAGGTTGTTCACAGGGAAGCTCACTGGAATGCTTTAGGCCTGAGGTCTCTATGACTGATTTTTGAACATCTGATCTGACTTGTGACATTGGGGTTGCCTGGATTTTGGGGTAAATGATTTGAGCCGTATGTAAACGGCCTGGAACTGAGGAGCAGGGAATCAATTTGGTACCAGAATCAAAAGTCACTTTTAAAAATACAGCCCAATGTTTGTACTGTGGTACTGCCTCAGGTCACTTGTCAGAAACATTACCCTTTTCTCTTCCGTACAAAACACGTGAAAGGACAGGATTTGCCCTCTGTGACTGTGGTGAATGGTGGAGGGGAAATCTAGAGAGAAGTTCAAAGCTAATGCTAGAGTAACAGCATGGTTATTCAAGCTAACAATGTGCACTAATTTGAAGGGATCCAAGCCTTAATTTTTAAAAGCAAGATTGCCAGCAATGCTGTTGGAAGACCGGGGCATTGGTTGTTCCTCTACATGTTACTCCCAGCTGGAAAAGGACTGGAAAACTAATTTCTCATTATCTGGATTTGATCACTTGATCAAATGGTTGCTTGCCAGGATCTTAGACTAGGAAGACCCTTGCATTAAACTTTGCTTTTGCTGGAGGAAAGATAGCAGGAGGAGGAGGAGGGAGGAGGAAAGGTAGAAAGAAAGGGAAGTCATCTACCCAGTGAGATAGCCTATTGATTTTTTTTTTACTATGCCTTTAATCATTAGCCAGGTTAATCTGGCCTTACTGAATGGAATTCCTGGCCGTGTTGTCAAGCATTTCAGCCACTTAAATATAGGTCTTCATAAGAAGACACATTGCCTCCTGCACCTGCCATCTTTATTTTTAAACACTTTTCTCTTTGACTTTTCAACAGGCAGATCTGAAATGTCAGCTGGGAGATGCAGGTTACATAGTGTTTGGAGTGATCCTTTTCATCTGGGAGCTCTTGCCTACTTCCTTGGTGGTGTATTTCTTCCGTGTCCGAAACCCTACAAAAGATCTAGTAAGTGGAATTTGTTAGTGGTTTTGTTAGTGTAATGTCCAGGCAGGTCTGGAGGGCTCAGCTTCTGAAGGAGCTTTTGCTTCTTTACATTTTGACTTCTCTTTTTCAGTATGTCCTTGGCAGAATAAAAGCAACCCAAACTTCCTACTTTTTATATTAACTCCTTGTGAAAGAAACGCATCATGTTTACCCAGAAGGAAGACAAGGTGTTTCTCAGGCAGTTTACCTTAAAAATCAGGAACCTTCTTAAATTTAAGGACATCTTCCCTTTGAGTTAATACAGTACTTTACTGGAGTCAATGGAAAATGAGTTTGCTATCCAAACTTGGGATCTTTCATCACATAGCAGTGAAAATGGTTGTGTGCTAACAGTTCAATGGCATGTATGAAATAACAGAGTGAATTCTTTCAGCTCTGTACCCATTGAATTGTTTCCATGTCAAAGATCAATAACCACAATAAGCACTTGCTGACATTTTTATTTGCTATTTCAGCAGAGCAGAGATTCAGGTGTGAGTTGTAAGGATAATTCCCCATAAGCATCCTTAATATCTAGGTAGTTAATAGATGGACAAACATCTTTTTATAGCTGTAGGCAACATCTCCAGGTTAGCAGAGGATGTGCTGGTTGACAGGCACATGGGGAATGTCACCCCTGCACTGGGATTACCGAAGTAATGTCTCTGTTTCTGTAGGCCAAACCAAACCAAAGCTAATATTCCCCAAGAAGGATGTGAATGGTAAATTCACAAGTAAGAGAAGCAATTAATAGAATCACTTTTTAGAGAAGGCAATTGTTTTTATTCTAACATGCAGATTTCAGAGACAATGATAAAGCCAAGCTGAACAAGGAAGTAATACCTGACATCACACTAAGAAACCCCAGGAACCACAGTGTCCATCACAAAAAAAATCTCAGCCCCACTCCTGCTTAGGAGTTAGCCAGGATAACTGCAAAGAGAAGAAATGTTTTAAAGTACAGTCCAGTGGTGCTGCCCTTCTAAAAAGTGACCACAGAGAGATGTCATTTTATCTGAAGTGAGTTTACTAAGGCTAGACCTGGTGGTCACGTTTGGATAGTGTGGGAGAGATTCACAAAAGAACGAAAATAAGGGATGTGGTCTAATCTCTCCTTTCAAAAAGCTGATCACATGAAGACTTGGAATCCTATTCAAACAAGAGCTCAAATAGAGTCAAACAGGCAGTATTCTCTCACAAGTCACAGAGCACTTCAGTAACACATATAAGATTATATTTTTGCATTGTTATTTGCAGAAAGCCTTAAATCTCTGACTTCATAAAGAAGTGGCTCTCAGAAGAGCCAATCAGTGATATCACTTCTTTTATGAGTACCTTTTTTAGGGTAGACATTATCTGTCATAGTGGATAGGTCATGTATGGATTTTTTCTACAGAAGACAAATATTTATGCTAAACAATATCATGGTAAGAGGAAAACTGGAAACAACATTGTTAGAAAAAAGATGAAGAGGCTGTAGCGAGGCAAAACTGAACTTCAGTGCAAGTATGCCACAAGAGGGAGACCAAGGGCCACAGGACTTTAATGTGTTCAGTAGGCTGCCAGAGCAGTTAAGTATCAAATGGTCCAGTGATTGAAAATACTCGGCCAGAAAGCATGGGATTAGAATTAAAACAAACCCTCTTTTAGTTAAAAAACCTTAACAACTCTGACTTAGTAAAAATAAAAAATGTTCTTTATTTTTAATAAGGAACAATCCCAAGAAATAGCTGTTCTTTGGTTGTACCTTTCATTCAGGACTTCGGAAGCAAAGTTTGAGTAGAGGCAGCCTGTGTTCAGCACTGTTGAAACGTAAAGCTCCACTTCACAGACGATTATAGCCTGGAAGGAGCTGTCTGTCTGCTTTGGGGCTGACACAGTGTAACTGCATGCAGTGGGTGCTCCTTTGCCTGGCCATATCTTCAGCCAGACAAATGTTGGAAATGGGAAGATGACAGAGGTGGACCTATTTTTAGTTCATCTTTGTCAAAGTTATTTAACATCTAAAACATAGGGGGAGATTAAACTGCTCTCCTGCTTAAGGCCAAGGAGAAGATGGCATCCTGGCTTATCCACAGGTGCAGGGAACCCCGTTCCCTGGGGATGGAACCAGTGGATCAGTGGAAGAGGCTCAGCTGGGTCCTAGATGTCCCTCTGCACTGTTTCCAGAATCAAACTGAGCTTTTGAATCTTGTATGTTTTCTGTTTCGATTTGTAGAGAAATAAAAGCAAAATGCTTTGTAAATAAAGGAGTTACATGAACACCCCTTTCCCTCTTTTATCAAAGGACCTTTCCTTGGGATTTGACCTTCACAGCACTGTAGGGTAGATACTGAAATTGCTCAGAGAGGTCCTAAGGGGCTTTTCAGCTGTGGTTTCATTAAGAAGGGTGCCAAGGTTGATCAGCATGATCTGTTCCTGAGGCAAGGGAGGTAACGCACCAGACAGGAGGGTTACAAATGTGGGAAGTAAAACCAAATCTCTTTAGGTGTTTCATGTCCTTCAGCTCCTCAGCCGCTTCCCTACTGCTCACTTCAAGTCAGCTGGCTAAAGGTGTAAAGTGTCCAGGATGGACAGGAATTCATCAGACAGGTTACATGCATGCTGGAGGGTGGTTTCAGAAATGGGTCATGTCTGTTAGCTAGAAGGAAGGAAAAGGAAAAGCCGTTGAGATCACTAGACTATGACTATGCTGGTAGAGAAAAACAGAAAAATGCAAAAAGATATCTATTGTCTACAGCAAATGTAAAATTGCCTATTTTATTTTGGAAGGTAGGAGGTAAGTCTGCAGTGACTCCTTCTAGAAGTCAGGCACCAAGCAGTTTATCTATCTGTCGCAAGCACTGACTGAGGTTTCCTTTCCCTCAGGCCAATGCAGGAATGGTCCCCAGCCACGGCTTCAGTCCCAGATCTTACTTCTTTGACAACCCTCGCAGATACGACAGTGATGATGACCTAGCATGGAATATTGCACCCCAGGGGGCACAGGGCAGGTAAGATACAAGAAGGAACTGCTTGCTTCCCCTAAAAGAAACTGGAGGAGGAAGAACTCTCATACACTGCGGAAGAGTAATGTAAATTGTATAGCTCCAATTGTTGCATAAATTCCAGGGGGTGAGGGGAAGCAAAGGGGGAAGCTGAAGTGGAAAGGCAGCGCTGTGTGACTGTAGGGATCCGAGAGCCCCACAGAGACTACAAAGACACAAGAATGAAAACGGTTATATAATTTCAGAATTGTAACAGTATGCCACACTTTGAAAAACTCAGGTCAGACCTTTGGGTCGCATGTTTCACCCTCTGTTTCTTCCAAGAGTGGCCTAAGAAGTGCCATTTACTAGTTTTTAAGTGTGTGAGCAAGGCAACCTAGAAAACCAGCTGTCTCCCTGCCTTCAGGGAGAGCAGGGAGAAGCTCGACAGAGCAGGGAGCAGCTTGCGATGGTGGTAGTGAAAAGCCTCTCAACTTCGATTGCCCTGTAACATGGCTAAATGTCTTGGGGTTTACCTGAAACGAAGGGGGCTTTTGCTTTCCCACTTGCTGAAAGCTTATGCAAATCCACCCAACTGCTGAAATCCCACACAACCCAGAACTGGGACAAAAAGCCTGTTTTCTATGTGTAACTGCGAGCTTTAGGTAGGGATTCCCTTCCAGGAAGGAGCAGTTCACAGCAAGGATGATAGCACCCAATTCAGAGAAGGAAAGACACAGCCAGGACACTATCCTGCCCTGAAAGGAGGCTCAGTCTCGTCTTACTCCTTTGCTGTTCCTGTATCTACACTAGGCTAGTAGTAGATAAGTGTAATCACTCATCTTAAAATGAAGACTAACTTGCTAACAGTTGCTAACATACCTAGCTCTAGCTCGTCAGTCATTTAGCTAAGATTGTGTAGTCACTGTCTCTGAGCCCAAACCACCTTTCAGTAAAGTTGGACATTTGCTCTTCACAAGTTATCAGTCATCCTCCCCCTGCGTTAGTTTCTTCACATAGTAACTGAACCCATTGCAGATGCTGGAGGTGGTGCACACCAGGCTGTTATCCAGCCTACAGCTAGAGGCACCCTCCCCTCCGTGCAGGGACATGAGGGAACCAGCTGCACCGGTAATTCAGGCACGCTTCCCAGTGGAAGCCAAACCAGCCACGCATGTTGTCTCACACTGCTCGTGGGAGAAAAGCCACTGTGCCGGAGCTGCTAACCAAGTACCTGTCCCTTGTACATGGACACAGGAGGTTTAGGTCTGTCCCTGAGAGGCCCTTGCAGTGACAGGACTTGGCAGGGATTAGAAGCACCGCTTACAGGATTTTCAAACGCCTTCTGGAATAGTGAATCAGAAAGGGGAGGGTCTCTGGTGAACTAGAAGAATCAGGAAACAGATAATGAGTTGAGAACACTTGGGCCAAAATAACTAAGAGATCAGAAAAATAGTAGCTGCTTGAACTCCTGGTTGGGGTTTTATTTTATTTTTGCGCTTCAGGGTGAGAACTACCTCTCTGCGATCGTATTTTGCCCACATTCACCAACCAGCTGTCTACAGAACGAACCTGCCAGTCACTGACGCTTCTGTTTTCTTTTTAAGTTTCTCTCCAGACTACTACGACTGGGGCCATCAGAACAACAGTTTCATGGCTTACATAGGATCCCTCCAACAGGATCCAGCGCTGGACACAGACCGGCCAAGCCCTATATAACTTCAGTCAACTACAGCGTTCTAGGACATTCCACTATTAAAACAAATGTTCTGAAAAACAGCGCTTAGCAATTTTTCTTCACCTTTTGGTTTTTAGAAGTGTTCCTATGCACAGATAAATGAAGAACTTGGCTTTGCCACAAGCTTTTCATAGTTCAAGGAGAAGTATAAGCTAATGATTTAAACTTTGAAGAATTCTAATTAATACCTTGTTCTAAGCCATGGTCTTTTTGGCTTTGAATAGAGTTGTTAGAAGGTATAATTTAATCATTTTATGCTCATTTTAAAAGAGCAAACTTCATGAAGTGAAATGGCATAATTATTTTCTAAGTATTTTTATTTTTACACTGTGTATTACGTTAGAAACACGATTATGATGAATATACTGTAAACACACGAACGGGTTGTTCCAATGCATGACAGTAGCGATTCTTACATGCACATAAAAGCCTGTAAGGGAAAAATTTCAACCCGATTAAATACTGTCAAGTTATTGCTGTATTCTCGGCGCACAATTTACTCTTTGGATGATCACAGCTTATTCAATGTGGCAAGATGGTTGGAGGGTAGAAGTCATCTATACCCTAGTTACAATCTCAAAACACATTTCATTCTTCTAAGTAAGAAAATCATATCTTCTCAGCGGCTATAGGGACAGTCTCAGAACAGTAGAGATGGGCATCTGCTCTGGCTGCTGGGGCATTGTGAACTGCAAAACAGGCTGAAAAATGTAAGTTTGAAAAATTAAAGTTACATCATCTCTGTCAATCAGTTCTAGGTAAGGTATGTAGAAGAGCAAGTTGAATACCAAGCCAGGGAAATGGATACATACAACTGTACTTACTTTTTATTTATTTATTAAAAACTGAGGAAGTGCAGTCTGGAAATAGAACAAGAGCCAGGAATACATAACACAGAAAAACCTTAAGTGGACCTAGAGGATAAACTCTGCATAACTAGCAGAAGGTCAGTAAAGCTGTGCTTCAGCCTTGTATGTGCAGGGAAAAATTGGATGGTTTGTGGTGGAAATGGTGGATAAATACCATTCTAATATATGACATTTGCACACAGTAAGCCTAAAAATAATTATTACTAATCTAAGGTGAGCAGGAACCCTAACTCTTCTTCAGGTCTTTTTATTGTGCAGAGTACTGACTGGTACGGTCTACTATGAAGAGCTCTGCACTCCCAGCCTCTCTTTCTCTTTCCCCCCATGAAGCACTGTAATTCAATCCACATTTCCCTAGAAGAAAAACATATTTGTTACAGTAATTTTCACTTCTAGAAAAGAAGTAGTTCATTTTGAGGTGTACTACAGCATCCCCAGATGGTGGACAGCCTTGATGTTTTCCTTGTGTTTAACTTCAGGAAGTAAAAGAAGTAGAGAATGCTTGTATATGTTTCACAGAGGATATACAGCAAAAAAAAAAAAAAAAAGAGGGAAGGGAGTAAGTCTGATCAGGACTGCTTGGGAGCCAAAAGCATAGTAGTGCCACACGCATATGCTATCTTCCACATGCTCTTTGGTTTTTGGGACGTTTGTGGTAAAATCAGAGCACAAGCCCTGCCTCTGGCAGAAGCACTCTGCCAAATGTTTGCCCTCCAAAGCTTCCAGTAGTTTCTTTGCATCTTCCCAAATGTTCATTGAAGAAAAAGAGCTAGTTAAACTATCAGTCAGAGATTAAAAAAAGGTGCCACAGGGCAGGGAAATGAACAGAAATTTTATTAAATCCTTTGGAGTTCTACAATCATGTTTGTACAAAACTGCCTGAAGACCTAGTGCAAGAAAAGCCTGCAGGAATTACATTTTCTTCACGGTAGATAGAGCTGCACAGCACAAATTTAATTATGAGAATTCTGCGCCTAAAACAAGCTTAATCCCTGTGCCACAGTATGCGTGCAAAAGAGTTGGAATGACAAGTGACTATGACCAATCATAGTAATGAATTAAATACTTTCAAACACAGGAAGTTTAAGCAATGTGAAAGGTAAGATCTTAAATTTAAATTAAATCACTATAATTATCATCACCCAGGTAACAGGTACTTACCTACCTAAACTGGGGATGAAATACACGTATCAAATTTCTAGTAAGGTAATTTGTTAAAAATGCATACAAGGAACGAAACAGAGCTGCAGAAACCCTTTAAGGGAAATAATTTCACATGAAGAGCCCCACTGGGTGAACCAAACAGAAAAAATATTTACAAAATTGATTTTATAAGCTATTCTGAGAAAGGAACAAAACAGACCAAGCTTCATTTCAAAATAAGCCTTTCTGCTTTTTAAAACAATTGGACTTAAACAGTGGCTAAATTTGGCCATATTCATACAGAAACATATTGTAATTCTGCCACGTGAATTTCTGATGTGCTAACACACAACAAAGCACTGTAAACAGCAACAGAGACACAGGTTTAATTCCATTCAAAAGATGAATGTAAGTGAGAATGAATGCCTGCTCATAAGCTTAAATGACTGATGTGTAAATAATTTAAGTTACATAATTTCTACCAAGCATAGTTGAAATGTAAATGAAAAGTAAAAAATATTTCAAGTGAAACCCCAAAAATTACATTCACAAAAAGAAGTTGTAGCAGAAAATACTTTAATTCGCATTTCATAGATTCAAACATAGCAAAGATTCAGAAGTGTTTAGATCTCAGTAAGCAGTTCCAATTTTGATTTTAATAAATATTATATCTTTAATAGGCTAGGTATATGGAGGAATTGTAGAGTGAGGAATTGCTGATTGCTACTTTATAAACATAAGCATTTAGATTATTTACAACATATTACAGGTCATTTCCCAGAAAAGCACAAAGCAAGGTCAGATAGTTGACCCAACCATCAAAACACAACTCAAGAAAGTGTGGCACAGTGTATTTCATGCACATACAATGACTGACAGCATAAGTCGTCAGCTGAAGTAGGAAAACGCTTTTGTTGTTCCAGCTTACACAAGTCTCTGTATTTCACTGTTTTAAATCTGCATTCTCACCTCCCTCCTCAGGCACTGAAGAGCAAGTTGTTCAGCAACAGTGCCCTACATTTGACCCATGCAGTTTGCACCAAGTCTCCTTTACCATTTCACCTAAGTCTTCATGACTTAAGAAAAATGAAACATTTTTGTCTTTGTCTTCTCACTACCTCTGGGATTACAATCATTGTGTCATTTGTACAAGGAAATGCACTTTTACTCTGAAATGAACAACAGACAGTGTTGACAAGCTGATCTCCCAACAGGGAGCTGGATTTTAAAATAGTTTACAGGTCATGGACAGTGTAACTAACCTTATTCTTCAGTATAAAAATGGATCTGTAAATTTCTAAAATTTAACATATAAAGAACTAAGTCATCCAACTCACATGGCAAAACTTCATAGGCAGCATAGTCACAGAATGTACATCAAATACAGTAAGAAAAACAGCGACAGGAAAATTGTTTCAACCAGATTTGTAACAGGAAAAAAATTTTATGTCCTATTTCTATAATGATAGTGAAGTAAAACACCTTCCATATTTGATCACCAAACAAGATGTACCTTCAAACGCAACAGAACTTCCCCACACACGGAATTTGCTGTTCTGTTGCACTCCTGTGTTTTCATGAAACAAAGGAAAAGAAGAAAAGCTTCCCATCTTTTTATGTCCTTACCCAACGGTATTAACCTTGCCTGCATTGTGCCCATGAGGGTTGCAAGGAGCAGGTGTCCAGGATCTGCGTGCCTGAATCTCTCACCTGTCCCATGAGCAAGTGCATGATGCTAGTATGTGATATGCTCCTTCAGTGTCCATAGATCTTAGCCAGGCACAGGTGGAAAAAAAGAAAAAAAAGCAAGTTGCATCCCCAGGAGAAGGCTGGAAGCGATTCAGTTTCCCCACAAAGCAAGGGGAAAAAGGGAAGAAACAATTCTGAGACTCGGGTCCTTCCTGGGGCAGCGCAGACAACACCTTTTTTTTTTTTTTTTTTTTTTTTTTTTTCAACTAGAAAATCCTGCCTAAAGCTTTAGGCACTGTAATATATAACAATACAGATAAATCCCAACTATACAGCATTGTTCACACAGTAAGCCTACAGGTTCCGCCCTTGCAGGTCAATCCAAAAAGCAAGGAATTAATGGCCAACTGAAAACCACACTCTTTCAATATATACAATTATTCAGAAGAGTTAGATAGTCAGGGTGTAACTCATGTACCAAACACAGCTGTTCACATCTGGGCTAGTTACCTAGATTGCCACTTCAATTTAATGGAGAAAAATAAACTCTAGGGTGCAAATACAGAGCTCGGAATAGGCCAGATGAATCCACCTAGGAATCACCTGCTCTTCCCCATTAACTAGAAGAAGGAAGCCTGTGGTGACTTGCTCAGACATGGGTGCCCACAGGCAAGAGAGGCTGCTAGGTGAGAACATAACATCCCCAGACTAGCATCAGCTTTCTCTAACACCACATTAAATTATCTACTGGCTTAAACCAGAACTTCTGACTGGATACCAGTTCATTGCCAATTTGTGCAACTATCACCAAAACTCAGGGGGTTGTCTTGTTGTTGGTTCCCCCCCCCCCCTTTTTTTTTTCTTATCTTTCATTTAGCTTATCCCAGTTTGACTCAAGAGGGTTTAGTTGAGAAACAGTATTTTATTTATAATAGGAAGTGTCAGCAGGATAGTCTATCTCATTTCCAGTCAGGTAGAAACTTGAGGCTAGTCTGGAAACAAAGGACATAGAGCGTATTCCAGCTTTCAGAAAATCTCAGCTGTAAAGGACCACATTATGGAAGCCGATACAGTTACAATCAATTATATAAACAGGTCACTAAATATCTGGTAGGGTGAAAAATGTTTAAGAGCACTTCATTTTGTGAAGACTTATTTTTAAAAACAAGAGATGTATCTACACTGTACCAACACTTCCTACATTCATAACTCCTAGCTTCATTTTGAAACAGGCTGGTTTAAAAAAAAAAATTACTTCATTTTAAATTTAAACCAATATTTGGTTGCTACTAATCAGTAGTGCTGTTTCTGAATTCTGTTTTGGACAATGGTCAGTTATCATTGACATTTGTGGACAATGATACATGAGTAATTTCTTATTTCATGAAAGTTATGTTATTAACATACCCGTTTTTTTTTTTACATTGAATATGCTTTTAAAGGAGATACAGTGAGGGATTGCATAGATAGAGTATGCAGTATTAAATGTCAGTGTGATTATGAATTTTAAAAAGCATCTTTTTTTAAAAGTGACTATAAAACCAAGTTCTTACTTTTTACACTGACCTTTAAACATAGCACTAAAACACAACCCATAAAGAACAAATCTGTTTCCAGGGGTCAGAGATTGAAGTGTGCTATTTTAATATTTTAGAAATTAAAAAGATGATTTCTGGAAACTGAACTTGTGATTGCAATCTAGAAAATAAAATGGGGTACATGCAAATTTGATTGACTGAGGCTTTTCAGCTAGCAGCACTCTAGCACCATCTCCCCCTGCCCTGACCCCCACCCCCAAGCAAATGCAGGTCACCAAGGGGCTGCAGAATAGTCACTTCCAACTGTGCTGCATCAGAGACAAAGTAGTTATTTCAAAGAAAAAAGAAAATTCTGAAAAGCAGCACAAAAGGAAAAAAAGTTGGTATCAGCATGATGCAAAGGAGCTCGGTATGAAATAAAATTTTCTGCTCAGTAAGTTTCCTATTTTTAAGTAAGTTTCATTATCACAGTAAGAAGTCAGAACTCAACAAGTCCATTATTTCCTTTTCTGTTGGTTTGTTTGGGGTTTGTTTGTTTGTTTTTCTTTTAGACAGCCAGAATCAGCATACCCAATCCTCAGAATATACTGAAGCTCAGTACTGGGATGAGGTGAGAGGTGAACCACCTCTCTCAGGCCAAGTCAGGGTGGAGGTACATATGTTTTCATATAAAACAACTGTCTCAGAAAGAGAAGGAAATAAACAAAGTTTATGAAGTTTCAGTACAACAGAACTGTGAGCAGAGAAAAAATAAACAGATCAGCATAATTTACACATTTAAAAACTCTATATTTCATTCATAAATATCTTTTCTAATTAATAACCATTCCTAGTTTAAACATAAATATTCAAGTTGGTATTTGATTTTACTTTTTATCAGTTCATGTGAGTCCTGTAAGGATCAGTTCCTTCTGCTCAATGCAGCCACGTAAATGGTCTTCACTAATGGGTTGTGCAAAGGCCTTCATTACCTAGTTTGTTGCAATAAAACTTTAAAATTCTGCAACTCTCTTACACTTGTGGAAAGCCTGTAAAACAAAAAACCCTTAGGTGTTAGTAAGTCAACTGCGAAAGAGAAGTACAAATCATCATCTTCCATGGGGGCTTTTTGTCTGGTGTTTTTTTCAAACACAATTCTGTTCCAAAGATGAACACGCTTAAGATACGACTTTCCCTCAAAAGATCTCCTATCTGACTCTCCGTTATATTTACATAACATATTACAGGTATTAAAGTTTATATATATGTTTAATTGTCCCGACTTCATTAAACATCTAAAAATCTCTAACCAGAGGTAATAATGTTTATTACATTCTTTTAAAGAGGAACAGATTGTTATAGTCAAGATCTGAAGAACTAGCATGATGAACAAAGCAAGTTCTACACATCTTTTAAAGCTGTTAAAACATTTTATTTCATCACTTGATTGGGCTAAATTTTCAAAAAATTAATCAAAACTAAAATTGTAACAAAAATAATCATATCATACACAAAAATCCAAAAGCCTAAGGGATAAATGACAGTTAAGTGTTAAAAAAATCTCCAAGTATTTTTCTTCCTTTTCACTACTTTTTACATAGACACATTTAAAACAGAAATACCAAATGTAGAACAGCTGTAGTCAGTGTTCAAAAAGGAGGAGACACATTCAAAGTCTAATGCTTACATCTGTTTAAGAGAAAGATGGAATTTATGAGACTTGAGATAAAGAGATGAATTAGATCCAAACACAGAATGATGACCAAGGCTAATAATCAACACTCCACATACTCAGTTTGATGGCATTAAGTTTATCAGTATCACTCATAGTAATTCAGCCTCTAAAAAGCTACAGCTACATGTACATCTTTCCACAGACCTTGAGTGTTGACACTGAAGTTGTACAGTTTTTCTACTACACAAATGATAAAACTTACCTTCCAAAGGCATTTACAAGAGCAACTATTTCTTGACGCGTGAGTTGAAAACCTTTTGATGGGCTATTCTCAGGAAGGCTCTGTATTTCTTTCTCAGAAAACAAGATCTTCAGAGCAGTTCCTAAGCCTTGAGTCTACAAAAAAAGTCCAGTGTTTTAACATCAATAAGATCACTCCTCCGAACGCTCAGAAAACTGTAAAAAAGTTTAAGAATTATCTAATCCAGGCAAACTGTAGAACCAATTCTTATATATTGACACTCCCTCAACCCAAAGAGCTGCACACAAACCAGGACACTAATGCAAATGCATGCCATCAATTGTGTACCAGGTTCAGTCACTTAAATAAGAACATCTGCTTCCTCAGCTATACTTGCTCTTCATCCTCATGTTTTTCATCTCTTCCTTTTCCATCTCTTTTCTTCTGAGCCACAGCACATACATATGAAAACATGCCTATTACAACACTTCCAGCTCCATCCTGTCCCTTACCTTACAGATGCCCCACTGATGCAGGAGCTGCAGTTGGATCAGATCTCCCTTTTTCCTCTCCCCTCACCCCCCCTTCAAAGTCAAACCAGGTTTTATTACGAGGTATCACAACGCTTCTGCTTTTTTCATCTCCAGTCCCAATGACAGACATGGCAGTTTCAGTTTCAACCCCTATTTTCTATTCAGAAATAAACCAGAAGAAACTATTCTTATTTCCCCTTTTAATTGGGCTACAGAAACAACCACTGGATTTTGACAAAAAGTGGTTGAGGCTGGCTGCCAGAGACTTTTGTAGGTCAGGAAATCTGGTCCTATTTCATTTTGTGAGAGAAGGAAAAAACAGCAGTAGATCAGAAGCATTAACTAGGACAGGGTAGGCAGAACTCTGGAAATTCAGCAGAGAACACCAAATTTTTGATGTTATAAATTTCTTTGAAAACTGAACTCTGATAAGCTTAATGCTATGCAGCAGTATAGTACAGTAGGCACCCCAAAGTAACAACTATTCTCAGTCTGGACTTAACATTAGTCTTGAGTTTTAAAATCTTGTTCTTGATAAATAAAAATAGTAAGTGTCCAGAAACTGAAACTGTTTTTCAACTTTCAGCTTTACTATGCACCTTTGCATTCATTTGCTGCCTTCTGCATAAATTGTGAAAATATGAATTACTTCTTTCTCTTATGCCTCAATTTGTGGAGTTAAATCTCATGCTGGATTTTCTAACAATTAAGCAAGTGCTGTACTTCCAGGAAGGCTTACCACAGGTGATTCTACAAGGCTCATCTGATCACTGAATACAGATAAGATATTGATTTTCCATAAGACTGACATAAAGCATCTGCTTTTAATACTTTTTTTTTTCAGAGAATACAAACTATACCTTTCAGTAAACTAAACAGCTGTTGACTAAACAAAATAAAGATTTTTTTTTTAAACAATTTTTTAAAAATTGTTTAACAGTGAGTTAAACATATGTCTATTTTTAATATATAGGTAAGGATATCAGAGACCAACCATGTACAAGAAGTCTGAATGCTAATGTAAGAGGCATCCTGCCAAACTGAAATAGATGCTTATCTTCTAACCTCCCCCCTGCCACACACACACAAAGTAAACTGTACCTGCAGTTTGCCCCACAGCCTGCATTTGTCACATCCAACACAATCCATTATGCGGGATATGTTCTTGAAATGCAATCTGAATTCTTCCTATCAGTTAAACACAAAATAAAAAAGGTTTACTTAAAGTACCTCTTAGCTTTACAAAACCAGAAGGTTAACTAATCTATACCACTAGAATATCAACTCTCTATTACTAAAACTGAGCAAAACCACTACCTTATGTGGTCAGGCCATAACAAAGGTCCACATACCCAGAATCTTGTTTCCAAGCCACTGTTAACTGTTAATTCCTCGAAAAAAACCCCAAAATACAGGACATGCAGGGTAATGCTTGGATTCTGTACACTGAGTTTCTACCAACTTTCTCAAAATTTTCTGAGCTGTAAGTACTGTATCTGTGTCCCTGCCCAATGTTTCTTCCATTATTCAAATCCTTTTTGAACTAACCTACCTTTCTGACAAACAGGCAAACAAGTTACAACTCACAAAAGACATTTCCTGTCTAAAGCTATGGGTAGATTGTTGCTTTGCAGCTTCAGTGAGAGCGGAAGCAAGCACACCACAGAACTAATTCAGATGATCTCAAATATTTAAGGTCAGAAAAACACTAGCTGGGCTGATAAACTACTGGCACCTTTGTAACAGCATTCTTTCTAATGCTAGTGAAAATACATACTACTACTGAAGTATGAAAAGTGTTAACAAGTATTAAAACAGACCTTTATTACTGAGCCACACTCCAACTGTGGAATTGTAGTGCACACCAAACTGAACACCAGCATGTTAGCACTGGAAGTTGCTAGGTAGTAACAGCATTCGCATTAGGTTCCCACGTCTAGGAACTATGCTTTTCTAATGTTAAGTGTAATATTGTATTATATTATATTGTATCATACTATATAAGGGATCTAGTTTTTTTTAAGCAAACCACTTTTTTTCAGATGCTTATGTGAAACAGATACTTGTGGGAGCATAATCATGGACTCAACGACAGATCAATATGATCATAGTTGAAGACCCTTTACTAGAGCATCACACATCATTTTTATACATTGGTTACATCCGTACATGCGTTTAGCTATTTTACTATTGGTTACACACATTATTCACGCACTGTCCATGCGCCTAGTTTTACTTAATGATTGGTTATATCAACACTGTACACGCGCATAAACATACGACATAATTGGTTATACTAACTAAAACATGCGAAACTTGTCTCAGTCTAATTGGTCAAGATAAACTGCCGAATTGAGGTTGTTTGTGCCAAGTTCCCTTTATTGTGGAATGCGTACCTGTGTTCTTCTAATTGGCATCTTTCTTTTTTTGTCTTCTTGTTTATTCTGTTCAAGGCCTTCTAAAGGTGTCTGGAATGCTCTCGTGACTGTTGGCTAAATATGTGTCCACAGATACTCTATTTAAAAACACCATTACATCTACCAGTAATACCAATTCAACTCATTTGCCTAACCACAGTCCTGACAGCAGACCCAAGGCACTAAATCAGAGATTTCGGTCTGCTTGGCTCAGGACAACACATTGCATTCATTTACTATAAAGTAGATTAAGAGGCCTCAGATACAATTGTGTAAGTTTTTATCCCTGCCTTTTCTACGCTCAGCAGTATGCTTCTGGTAGGTAGAGAGGTTTTCTACAATAACACAACTTAATTCCAAAATGAGTATTTTGGATGTCATTCAGAAAACTAGCTTTACCTTTAATGACTTGGCTCCTTTTTTATCGCCAGCAAACATGGACTTTTCATCAAAGTGCATATGGAAGGACCTAATAAAGACAAAATGCAAAGACAAAAAACAAATGCTGGCATAAACTACAGTGGAAGCATAAACTTCCATCAAGCTTGGTGAGCATGCCATCAGTGTAAAATATTTTTCAGAGTTCCTAGTCTTTGCAGAATGGCTTTTAGAAAAATTTACTGAATGTTATCAGTTTTACTATTCAATCACTGTAACATGAAATGTAATTTACAGTTTTGCTGAGAGTTTTCTTCACTCTATTTCCAATTATCAAGATTTCTTTCTAATATATATTGAAATTATCTTAATATTTACCTTTCAGTTGATTGTTGTCTCACCACATCTCAAATACCTAGCAAGATTATGATTAGGGACAGCAATGAAGCCACACAGCACATCACCGATCACAAAAAATAGTGAGAAGGTGAGCAAAGGAACTGGACTAAATAACCTTACAGAGTAAACAGAAGGAAGAAGGGATGGCTAAAACCCCAGAGGTTAAGTCTATGATAAAAGCTGGATTACTCACTGGATTGTTAAAAGACTACATGTACTATTTTCCATTTCAAAATAGATCACGTGCATCTTACACTGAAGAATCAGAAAAAGCAACAAATAAGGAGTAGCCCAGGGTGGTGTGTGTGTGTTTTGTTTTGGTTTTTCTTTTTTTTGTTTGGGGTGGGGTGGGGGGTGTGTTTGTTTTTTGAAGATCAGTATATTCAAACCTCAAAAATATTCATTTCTTCCTGTCAAATGTACAAATGACTCTTGTTCTCTCCCATTACTTAATTTTATTTCTTCATTCCATTCTCCTCCTTGTCCTATACTATCAAGGAGTCATCTGGTCTCACTTGCGAATATAACTGAGAATTTCAAATAGTTGATAAAAAAAATCCTATGCCTTACTTTGTATCCCTGAAGATATCTAGTAAGAGAGCTTTAGATTCAGCATCCTCATGGCCATTTCCAGTGTAAAGGTCAACAACTGAACGCTCAAAGTACGGTGCAACCTTTGACAAAGCACGCAGCTCTATCAAATATAAGAAATACAAATTTTTGAGCCTCCTTGGTCCTTCTCCTTTTGTTTCAATAGGGTCAAAGCGGCGAGTGAACTCTTTCACATTTGGTCCCCAGCGAGGCTTCCCCCAGGTTTCTACACAGAGGAAAAAAAAAGGCAGGGGGAGTGAAACATACATATTTAGAAAAAGAAAGCAACTAAGTATACATCAAAAATTTTCAGAAAAACCCAAACATTACAGATATTGTAGAATTCCATCTACCTAGACTTAAATTACCTTCAAGAAGATAATTTGCACACAGATGCAAGTTGATGCTAGCATGAAGTCCAGAAATGAGTTTATAAAACACTCTTTTCTCAAGGCAAAGACCTGTCCAGGAAAAAAGACAAACAGACCCAAACTAAATACTGGAAATAATGTATTAAAATGAATATACCTTGACATTTCCGTGATGCAAGTCTGCATCACTTACATTTTAAGAGTTACAATTATAGTACTTCAGCATTGTTAATAAGCCCTTATATCCATCACAGGAAAAGTTTACCTCTTAATTTTTATATAAAGAAGTACTAAGAATGAAGCTTGACATTTCTTGTTATTTTAAGTGTTCTAATAAATTCAGTCAAATAAGTACCTGGTCAATTAGTACAGATAAACTGCCACACAAAAATAAGATGCTTACATTGTTTGAGCAATAAATTTGAAATAGTCTTGAATTTTGACAGTCTGGAAACCAGAACTATACTCCGACCCATCCTAATTAGAATTAAAGCTACTACTGAATTAGAGAGTAGTGACCTTACAGAAAAACATCAAAAACCCCAGAAAACCTTATGGCATTGGAAAACAGCAAAAATATTTGTTCCCAGCTCTACTGTAAATTCACTGAAGATTTAAATGCACAGAGCAAAACCTTGAAAAATATTATTTTGATAGATACAGACTTCTACAGTGTAAACAGAAATGCAATGGCATTGGGTGGCTAAAATATAATTTAAATGCAGAAATTACTTAACAATACCACTTAGACCCAGAGACAGAGACTACACTTGGAATTCAGGAGTTTGCTCCTTTCTCAAAGATAAGTTTGGGTGACTTCCCTGCCACTCTAATCTCCACAAACAGAAGCAGGAAGAGCTGATGGTGACGCCTATCTGTGAGGCTGAGATCTGGCCTCATTTACAGACATCACATCTTAAAAAGCATGTAAATTTGTACGCTTTCCTACAACAGCACCAGTTAGAGATTTCCAACTAGACAAGTAAAGGCTTATGAAAGTCAGAGTGAACTAAGTTTGAAATTAAGTACATTTAGCTCATTTACTTTTCTGCACACCTCCAAAATGCAATTTTGATTGCTACCACTGTAATAATAATTTCCATTTAAATATTAATAAAAAGCAAATTGCTTTGCCTTCTGAACACACATTATACTTATGTTAGCTTATATACTGGGAACAGAACCATCAAAAACTTTAATGTTTTTTAAAGCTGTTTTCAAATAAAAATGCTTAGCAATGTTACTAATAGTAATGTCCCTGCTTAAATGCCTAAAATGAGCAGAAAATTCCAAGTAACTGGTTTGAAGTGAACTCCCCCTTTATAAAAGATGAAACACTGAAGGCTTTAAGGAGTATACCATCTAAGTGAATGAGAAGATTTCCAAAGACCCTCAAGAAAAAAAAATATTCTTTGAATGACACTCAGAAGTTCTGCACAACTTATTAAAAAGCCTACACTATGAAAAATATTTGGGGAGATGAAAAGAAATACTACAGTGTTTCTTCTAGTGAATTTAACATTATATTAACCTATCCAAGAGCCTTTACCTTCTAGCCATGTGTAGAAAGATTCTCCTGTAAATACAAAGTATATAGTTAAATGAAGAGTATTCATTTTCAACATTACAGTATCTTTATATTACTATGCATACTAACATTAGCTGCCATCTGGACATAAAGCTAAATAATTTAGCTGTTAAAGTGAGAATAGGCACTTAAGTGGCTGAACTTTACGATTAGTTTAAATCTGTTGGGGTCAGAATAGGAGAAATACAAGAATGAGCATGACTAAGCTACTGGTCAGGGCATTCAGAAGTGTACAGAAGCACAAGCCTGATTACATTGACTAGTGGTGAAAGACGTGTCGGAAGAATGTAATTATATCTGATAGCCTTTAACTTGGCTGCTACTGTCTGAAGGGTTCCTGTAGGCTTAGATCTTTTGCCTGAGAGCTTTCAGTTGACTGAAAAACCTTAAAGTCTGTCTCACTGTAGACAGACCAAATGCTTTTTCTCCCCACTCTCTCCCCACCTTCCCAAAATCAAGGACATTCAAGAAAGTACACAAAAACCTGTCCCTCTTCTTTTAAGGGATCTGACATCACTATCAATGGGGCTCTAGAGGAGACCCAAGAATCTTTTAATTTATGCATCTCCAGTTATCTCGCCAATAACATTACCACAAGACATATTCTGTTACAAGGATAAGAACCAACAACAAAACTGTATTTTGTTCTTACTCACTCCTTCCCCCTACTCCAAATGAAAGAATTATCCCAATAAAAACATTTTCTGATCAATCATCTGCATAAAAACATACCCTTACTGCCCTCTAATACAACAGCAATAAAATGAATAAATCATATGTCCAAAACTCCTTAATGCTTACTTCATTTCTGCAAGTCAAGCAAAATAAGGTGACTTACCATCATCTCCTCCTGGGGGGGGGGAGAAAAAATCCATAAGCATTAAAAAGATAATTTCCACAGCAAAGTAGTAATGAAACACAGGCTTTACTACAAACATTGAAAAGGTGCAAGAAACCTTACTTAATATACAAAAAAACAGGCTACTTCCCATCCTCTTCCTCAAGATCACCTCAGACTAAATACATTATAATAATGAAAGTCACAAAGAATTTGAAATCTTAGTAGCAGCTGATTTACACATTCTTGAAAGCTATGCTTTAGCTTCAGAAAGATAGTTAGGAAGTCTTCTTCAGTTCACATTATTCAACAATCTGACCAGTGTTCCTTTCTGAAATTCTGATCCCCGAGTTAAACTGCTCTTACAATTCTTTTTATTTGTATGTATGTACCAGCAATATATTATCTCAACAGTTATAATTACTAAAAGCTATCTTGATTTTCTAATGGGTGGTGATGTTTTCCAACTCAATCTATTGGCTAATAGTTAATTTTTAAGGGAAATGAGACACACTGACAGGGGAAAGCTGATTAATTTGGAACACCAGGCTATAGTTTTCAGTTTAAATTTGAAAACTTAAAACCCAAGTCATTGGCATACTCTTTTTTCTTTTTTTTTTTTTAAACATTCTTGCAGATAACAGCCTTCCTAAGTATCCATTCTTTCTTCAAATAATGCAATTATTTGTACACTTGTAATACCTAAACATTATGGATGGAAAATGTACAGCTACATTACACTAGGATGACTATGAGCTAAAGTGATTAAATTAAATGCTCTAGGAAAAAAAAAAACCAAAACACAAGGGAAGAATACACAAGTGCTGGAATTTTTGTTGAACTTTAACTCCTTCCCATCCACATTGGAAAATTACCGTTAACACTTACTAAACAGTTTGAGACTTACTTTAGTTTTCACGTTAGCTCCCCTGACATTAATAAGCCTACTCATATGCATAAGATTAAGCATGTATGTAATCAAGTATCACAAACCTTACTCTAAATATTGAAAATGGACAACTACTTCTACAGAGGAAATTTTAAAAAGTCACTATGTTAAAAGAACTGCATTAGAAAATAAAACAGGCAAGACCCACCCCTACTAGGTGCCAGTGGATTTAA
Organism: Haliaeetus leucocephalus; assembly: GCF_000737465.1. Taxonomy (NCBI): domain Eukaryota; kingdom Metazoa; phylum Chordata; class Aves; order Accipitriformes; family Accipitridae; genus Haliaeetus; species Haliaeetus leucocephalus. Next base: position 4,619,182 of record NW_010972598.1, on the reverse strand, counting down.
AGGACGATAGACAGATCGAGGCCTAGAAAATAAGTTAGAAAACACAAAAATCAGTTTTAAGCCAAGTTGAAGCACAAGTATAAGAAATAGGCTTCCTCTCCCTCCAAATTACTTGAAGCAGTTTTCTTCATAGATGCTGTTCCACACTCTCCAAGCAGAAGGCCCCTTGTATCCAGTGTAACGTTCTGGATTCAGCAGCAAATCCACATACTGTGCATCTGGAGATCTCTCATCTAAATAGGAAACCTTTTGTTACATTTTCTAACCAATCAGTTAAAAAAAGATTTAAAAACAGTCACGCAGAATTAAATATAAATAAAAGGTCTCATATAATACTATTCTGTCTTCCAGTTGGATTAGAAATGCCTTGTACATAAAAATACAGCAATATACATACTAAATAGAAAGCTCAAAAGTAATTTATTCCAAAGTCTCTCATGTGGCCATATTTTCTACAACATCTGACCACCTTCTATGTGGCTTCTTCAACTCCACCATACACACTTGTCATGCAATGTGTTCTCTCACCTATGCTAAGAAATGAACAGTATTTTGTTTTAAATGGGCTTCAAATTCAGGGTTTATTTGTCCAGCAGTATTTGGCTGGGGGAGTCGCTTTTTTGAAATGGGTATACTGCTACAGGGGCTTCTTAATAAAGACAAGGTCAAAGAAGTGCATCTTGTAGTTGGTACATATTGTATATTTATTAGCTAAATCCCTTTTTAACTAGATACCCTTGTATGCTGGCAGAAAGTCTAGATCACATTGCTTAATTGAACAAACTTTAAGCATAGTGCAGAACGCTCTGTTGGTTATGGCAAGAAAGAGGTTATTTAAGCAGCATTTCAACAAGTTATACGCTCATCTCTAAAGTTCACTACTAATTCAGACAACATATCCAAAGAAAACTGTGAAACAGTACTCTGCTTAAAAACTCTGTACAAACAGAACACTTGAGTTTGAAGCTACAGCCAGTAAAAAGCAGAAAGAATTCCCCTCCTCTGAAATTCTAGGTCAAGAGCAACTCATGCTTAAAAAAACCCACATACAATACAAGCCAGTAGTCCAGAGACTTATTCATAGGAATAGGCCAAGCAGTGCCACTGAGTATTTCCTCAGATGTCAAAAAAAGCCACAGAAACAGAGAGTGAAAACTGCTCTAAAAAGAAGAGATGATTCTGCATGAGCAGTTAAGCATCACTTCAGCAGTAGTAGCAAAAACAAAGAAGAGACAGACACAAGACGCACAACAACACAGTGAGTGCCAGATGAGACAAAGTCAAATTACAGCTTTATTTATTTCTTTGACAGCATGGCTAACCTAAGCAGTGCCTACACTTCCGGTCACTTCTGGTCTCCACTTTTTCTTCTCATTATCCACATACAACTGAGTCTGTGGGGCAGTGCAACAGAAAGATGGAAAGCTGACCTGGGTTATGAAGTTTTTTTCAGCTAGATCAATTCCCTTATCTAGATTATCATTCAGCCCAACAAAAAGCTAGTAAAAAGTAAAACTGATGATATGGTTTTGTGCTGAAGTTGGGTGACTTAAGAGCTCCCTCACCACCAAGAAGAGAGAAGAGGAAGAGAACAAGAGTTTCTACCTCCTCCCAGTCATTATTCTCTCTCACCTCTCCCTGCTCCAGCTCACAAACTCACCTGATAAGCCAGTTCATCACAACAATCTGGGAGACGGGAGGAAGATGTCAACTTACCTTCCCTCTATTCAAGTAAGCTGAATCAGCTTACCATGCAGAAAGATGCAAGCCAGAGCCAGTGCAAAAAAAGCACTGGAAGAACACAGCTGGGGGCAGTACATCGTCCTTCAGCAGGGCATGATGTAAGGAGAGATGGAGGTAGAATCAGGAACTACTTAAGTTAGTATTACTTCTAAAAGAAATGCTCCTAAACCATACCTTTCCCAACTGAGTCCTCTTAAAAATGTAAGTAGGCAGCTTGAAGATAGCAGAGACAACAGCAGCTTATTGCACGTAACAGCTCAGATCTACAGTAATGCTCACCGACTGTTTATTACAGAAACAGCTTATATAGAAAATTTTCACAGATAAGACGCAACAGAAGTGCTGAAAGAGAACTGCAGTTGGTAAGTCCATTACAGCTGCTACTTTCTCAGGTGACACCGAACATTAGCCTAAAGGTAGATTAAAACATCTTGCATTATGCCCTAAATCTTCCTAGCATAGAAAGCTTTCTAATGTATTTATTAAAAAAGCCTTTAGCAGTCATTCCTGAACTTGGCAATGCTCACGTTTATCTGAAAAAACATTCCTTTGAGCTTTGAATGATACAAGCAAATAAAAAGACTCACATATGTGGAGCAGAGGGAAAGACACAATCTAGTATCCTAATGTTTTAACAAATAAGAAAGTCCTTACAAAAAAGGGTGAATTTAGTGCAGAGGTCATTTGGAAACATAGCAAGACTGGAAAAGGAACAAACTTGGTCCAAGCATAAACAGTAGAATAGCAACAAAAATAATACAGTAGTAAGAAACTGAATCAACTGCAAGTAATGTGTCTTATATTTGTGCTAGATGCAACTCTTTTGTGAGAAGAAGCTTTTTAAAAAAAATATATGCTAATCCCCTCCCATTTACCTTCTTTTTTATTTCCATAGAAGTCGCCTGTTCACTATACTAACAGGAGGTAACAGTGAACATGCCCTGTGTAGACTACCAAATGCTCATTGTAAAAAATTGCATTCTTTGCATGTAAGATGATATGAACCGTCACATCTCCATTTAGCACAAAATTAAAGCTTCTTAAAAATGGTTATTTGCAGAGAAACTATAATCTTCTGTGTTTTTTAAGAGACAGCAAATAAAACAAACACTCTGAAAAAGCTTAAACATTTTACCATCAAGTTCACAAAAATGATCCTGTGAATCATCGTATCTTGCCCAGTCAATGAAAGCCTCCTTACTTTGGTTACTGAGGGGGAAAAAAATACATTTGATTTTAAACTTTTAAATAAACAACATCGATAAGAGCTACCAAAAGAAATACAATCCACATATAGTAATTAACTTGGAATGGAATTCTGAATTACTGTATCTGAAACTCAAGAATATATGGAGTTACCGCTTGTTAGCTGCGCAGAGATTAAAGCAGGCATCAACTGCAATGCTTTAAAACGTCATCTTAACATCAGACAGCAAGAAACATTTCACCATCTTTATTTGAACAAACTGTGCAGCGACAGTGACTTCTCTTCCTTCAGTAAGAGCTTGGCAAAATACTTTCATAGCATACATTTTAAACACTTTTCAAAGTACTACTTTAGTAGCTGTCACTTGGGGGGGTGTGGGGGTAAGGAATCATCATGTTTTTGTAACCTGTACTTTCAGTGAGATCTACAATAGTTAGCCTTGCTTTTTAGTGGGAGACTGGATGTCTAAACACCCCTTCCAAGCTAAATTACACTATGAATATGATTTGTCTTAAGCCTTTTAAATAATAATGGTATTCCACTCACCCTAGCATTTTCAAATGTGTACTGTACCAGACAAAGTACTTTGAAGTTCCCATACTATGAAACACAAACAGTGCCAAAAGCTGAATGCTTTCTTCTACGCATATGTGCAGCACAGAACTATTGATGCCACACTACTGGCAGCAAAACATAAGCAAAATTAAGACTGGGAACTCTGCTCCAGGGTGCAGTGAAGCACCTTGAAATAATGAAAACCTATTCTGTTTGATCAAATTACTACTAGCTCAATTCTACAAACAGAGGCAATTCTATAACAAGATCCATTTCTAACCTTCTGCCAAATCACAACAGGAGACTATACTTGGCATTAGGTGAGGAACTTCTCCAGTAATTACTAGCAGGCAAGATTTGATAATCACAAGAAATACAGTTGGTAAAGGAAAATAACCCAAAACTACAAGGATGATGCACTGCTAGGTAGAGAACATGGAGGTTTGCCTACAAAGCACAAACTCTTCCTGAACTCACAGGATCCATTACCTGCCCTCTCCCAACTTTGTCTATCCTACTCTCACAAAATGCACTCTTTAGCTCTCCATATGTGTACTCAATCTTATATTCTTTTGCCCTACAGGAGTGGATGAGAGTCAATAGTTTCTTATTTCCCCTAAAAAACCTTGAAGGGCTCTGCCCAGTTTGGTTTAAAACACTGCACACCAGGCAGAAGCAGTCGCTTTTTCATGGCAGTCCCATTTTGTCAGATGACAGGGAAGAGTTTCAACATCTCTATCAGGTAGAACAGCTGAAATCTGAGGCCAAAGACACCACACCTCTCCATCAACAGTGAAGAACTGATTTTTCTATTTCTGCTTTTTAAAGGTGGGGAATCTAGTAGAATGCAGGTTTTTCTAACTGCTGTTCCACACACTTTCCTACTCAGGGGCAACACCATTCTGCAGAATTCCTCCCACCCAACCTTGACTGTGCCATGCAATAAGCAAGATCAGGGAATTGATCCAAGCTAAAAATAACTTTGACAACAAAAAAAGTAACTCACAAGCTCCCTGATCTGGTTCACTGAATTATCACAAACAGGCACATCCGTGTAACAGAGGGACAGAGCGGGACAGAATCCCTTAATCCAGCACAGTCATGAAGAACAAAGACTGATACTGGTAGAAGTAGAAAAAAGGTGGGTTTATTTGCAAGTTTCCTCTGACTCTTGAAGCTGTAAGATACCTCTTTCAAATAATATCAAAGCGTAATTTAAAAAAAAAAAAAAAGTCTACTTAACATCTTTACCTTCAGATGTTCTTGCATCATTTCACATTTACTTTCTAATGGGCTATGGAAAGAATGAAGAACAAAAACCAGCACATTGCAAAAACAAGACAGACAAAATGCTCCTTTGTTACTATTTTTGTAAATCACAGCATACCTTAACGTACTGTTAACCGCTCCCAGTTTGCTAGCTTGCTCACAGTCTTCCAATTCTTTGGAATTATTTGCTGCTTTTGAATACTGTAAGAAAGTTCATATTAACATACAAATGAATTACCTAAAATTCTCTGAGAACAGGTGCTGTGAAAGGTATATCTAGGTTTAGCAGTGAATTGGCTAGTATCAGGGAAAATCCTCAAATTCTAGAAGCAGTAATTCTGGAACATTTCTTATTTCTATTTTTCATTACTTAATTTCATCAGGCCAATTCTGCTCTGTGGCTTTAGCTACCATAGAAAATTCAGCTAAATATGTCAAAATTTTGTTTGTTTTGCCTTTTTTATTTTTGTTTGTTTATTTCTTTAAATTAAATGGAGTTCTGAAGTGTTTCAGATACTTATTTACATTTTTGTAAAAGGACCTTGGAAGACAAGCAGTGTCATACCTATAAACATACCTTGTCTTTTGCAAGCATAATCACATCTCAAGTTTCATTGGTCATTTCAGTAGGAAAATGTATGTTTTGGCCATTTCCCCCTCCTGTTTCATTTAATCCTATTCATTGGCATGCTTTAGATGTGCACAGGACTGGGAGAGGATTTTCAAGCTGAACTCAAATTTTAATTATTTTAAAGCAAAAATTGAAGTACTTAAGCTGAATTCTGATTCTACAATATTTTAAAAAAGCAATCCACTAAATAGACTTACTATTAGGGTACTTCTAAGGAAAACATTTGAAGAATTGAAGATTCAATTCCACTATTCTACAATAATACGTTTATGTCAGCAGAGAATTTGTGCAGTCTGTCAGCTTAAAGCTCAAAAAGTCCTTCTAACAGTTTTGGAACATAATAGATAGTATCAGTGCACTCTTAAACCCAATTTCCTCTTTTGGGGGTTTTTGGGGTTGTGTTTTTGTGTGTGTGTGTGTGTGTTTTCTTTTGCAGACTGAGCCTTAGGTTTACACAGATTTCTACCTTATCACAGTCCTTAAGAAATACAGAAACTGATTTAATGTTGAGTAACTGATAGCTTATATAAAGCTAAACTGCTGGCTTTCCTTCACTTCAGGGCACATATATACTGACATGAAGGATTACTATCCAAAACCAGCTCAAAATAAAAACATAAGCTAAAGGCTTTGGTCAACCCTCCAGAAATAGCAAACAACAATAATGATTTGATAAATTTTAAAAGAAAGAGAATAGTTCATTTCTGAGGACAGACTTGTGGTCAAGATGCCACAGGCAAAGTACCACAATACATATCACAATACTTCTCAAAAAAGAAAGGATTTAATTAAAAATGTTCAGATGAGTAAGCAAGACAACTTACTTGAAAAATGCATTTGCTAGAACCAATACAAAGAAAAAACAGCAGAACCCACTGAAGACCAAAGTGAAGAAGAATAAAAAAAACCCAAAGAATTTAAGCTTTGTTAGGGGCTTTGCCCATAACAAATATTTACTTGAGAAGGAACTTCTCACTCAATTTTCTTGGATTTGCCAGGTGTGTGGGCTCATTCTTTAGCATCATATGGACATTAAATGGAAAGATCTGAACAAGGAATGGATCTGACCTAGAATGAAACAGATACTGCTGATGAAATAACATACTGAGATGCTGAAGTAAACATTCTGCATGTCTAGAGTTGCAAACCAATCCCTACCCTGAAGTGAAAAAAAATTACTGCCAAGAATATAATCCTAAATTTAAGGTTTCAAACAGAATAAACATTCAAGTCTCAAAACATGTTTCCAGGCTTCACTAGTCTCCAGTGTTTAACAGCAACAGCTATATCAGATCAGTGCTCTGTGACCACTGACTAGCTCAGAACAAAGTACCCATTCCTGCCAAAGCAGGATCTCCTAAGAGCAGTTTCTGGAAAACAGAAAAGAGGTGGGCAGGAAGTAAAATATTAAGTTAAATATCGGAACCTTGAGTTACTGCAACCTGTCCCTTGCTCCAAAGATTAACACAGCAACTGTCAACAGTTCTTTAATGTCTAGCCCGCCAAAATGAGTTCACTACTCAAATGAAACAGGACTGTAGAAAGGGAAATTACTTTGTGCCTCTCCAGCACCATTGCAAAAAAGCTTATGTTGGTGCCAAGAATTAAAAAGAGATCCTCTATTGCTAACTGCACTCCTGTGGGGAAGCAGTGCAAGTGTAACCCTGGTCTTTGTGGCTAGATGAGCTTTCAAAAGAACTCTTCTCTCTATGGTTCAGCAAACAAACAAAAAATTTCCCACGAAATCCTAAATAAAGCTAGAAGTTTACAAGCTCATCTACATTAGGAGAGAAGGGCAACAGGAAACTGCACAGAAGCCAAGTGCTTAGACCACAGAAAACTTCACAGGATTCCATCCTGACTATATCTACTCAAAGATTATAGCTCTCATTATTAAAAAGATGCCTTCGGTTGTTTTCACCTTTCCAAGGCAGACACTATCAGGATGAAAGAGAGAAACTGGATACGTATGTCCCCAAATGACCCCCCCCTCTTTTTTTTTTTTTTAAACCAATACTTTAACGATAATCCACAAGATGCAGGATTTTTCCAAATGGACCAAGCACAGGATAATAGCACAGTACTTGCATAGTCCTTGAAACAAAACATTCATACTAAGATAAGTTGTTTCCTTAAAAGGGACATTAAATGAGATTGTCAGTTTTTAATTGGCTCCAAGAAAAATATTTAACTGAATCCTGAGAAGTAAGAAAATGGTGTAGGTAAGATTCACGTCAGTCCCAATGACAACTTTCCTGCAGAAGCATTTAATTTTCTGACAGAGAAGCAGCAGATATTAATGACTTTGTTCTACTACAGATTAAAGGTGCAGAATTGCCCAACTTTCACTACTGTAGCTGGTTGCAACAACCCACAATGCAATTCAAAGGAAACAACTGCAGCAAATATACCAGCAAGAGATAGCTTCCCAAAGAAGTTATCCCATTTTCTTTATTGTGGTAAAAGCAGAAGGTGGCTGATTTTCCACTTCCAAAGTCTAATTCAATATGTTCATGTGAAGTATCTTAACAACATCTTACTTATGGCTCTCAAGATTAATCAATCAGGAAGCTCAAAGGCCTACTGGAAGAATCCTTTCTAAAACTGTCTCTAAAGTCTTAAAATGCCTCTTTAGGAGACATTACAGCATTCCAGGAGTCAGTTTCTCTACAATCAAGCTTGTAAGATAACAGAGTCAATGAAAAAGAACTGCCAGCAGATTATCCAGCTAAAACTCAAGATCTTCTACCCAGAGACAGTGCCAAAGTTTTCCCAGAACAACTACTGCTGGTTGTGCTGAAACAGTGAATGACTGACATTGAAGTCATGTTAGTGAGAAATATGTTTCTTCTCTGATCACCAGAAACCTTTAAATGAAGTGGCATGCTTTACTTCAGAGTAAACTTAACAACATATGTATAAACAGGATGCAAGACTTCCTCTCGGAACCAAGCTAAATCTTGGACAGACTTGTCTGCACTGTTAATGCCAGCAGTACACAGAAGTCATAAATTCACGATGTAGTACTCCTCTCAGCTATTGTTGGTAATCTTTCTTGGCATAAAGTCTGAACCTAATGCCAATGGTCATTTATGACGTGGTGAACTACACTCAGGTGAGGCAAGCAGCAACTATGGCTGCCCTGTAAGGTAGAAAGTACTGGGGAGGATGGAGATATGATAGTTAAGTAAGAGTAAGTATGAGTCTACAACACAGCCAAGGCACTCAACAGGAAGGTCTCTCATTTGAGCACCATTATCCCACCAACTGCTAAAAAACCTTATTCTTGGCCACTGTGTTTGGGATTTGGGGGTGGGGGAGGGTTGTTTGTCTTTCTGCTCTGACCCCTCTTCTAGGCATATATACCCTCTTTATTTTTTTGGCTTTGCTGAGATCACTTGCTGACCTAGGAAGGATGGCTTGGATAGAAGCAAGCAAAAGACAACAGCACAGACTGACTACTTAAGCTTGCACTGACCACTTCAGCCTAAATTGTCCTTAGGCTAATGACCAAATCATCTTTAGACTCATGACCTGTTCAAGATTAGACACGGCAAAACTACATGTAATCATTCAGGTTCTTTTAATATTAGAGGTTGTGGTTATACATGATTCTTACAAAAGACTGTACTGCTACTGCATTTGTGCATCTTAGCCTATGGCTTTATAGAAGGTGGCCTGTACTCAGAAATGAACAAAGAATTTTGCATCAGGCATTCTATGGCCATGTACTGCTGTTCCTGGTCATTCACTGATTCAGTCTACACCAGCTCTCAAGCTATGACAGATTCAGAATGATATGATATGACAGTACCAGCTATGTCAGAAACACTATTATACATGAAAGTAAAAATGTAAAGCCACATACAGGAACTGATTAGTTACGTTAACAATTTCATCACTATGCCAAGACTGAAGGTTTGTAATAAAGAGTAACACAGCTACTGTAATGTTAAGATTTAAAAAAAAAAAAAAGAAAAAAACAACAAAAACCAAAACCCCAGAAATAACTTAGAAAATAAATAACTACTTACTTTATTAGAGCTCCCAGCCTTAATTCCAACAGGTATTTTGCTCTAAAAACAAAAAATAAAACACAGTTTTTACACTGTTCATAGAAATTATTATGCTTGATTAAAATCTACAAGTTAACTATAATTCCTACAGAGGTCAAAGCAAACTTATTTTTAAATAATTAACTTGCTCCTTTACCTTCTCAACATGTTATATCCAAAATAGTGGCAGAAGTTAGAAAAGTTATTTGTTTTATCTGTAAAACGACTAAGACCTTAAAACACTTCAGTTGTATTTCTGCTTTTGAAATGGAAAATAATTTTATTGTCACTCTTATTTAAATTTAAGTTCTTATTAGGAAATATTGCTAGTATAGTATTGGCCACTGCAAATTAGCAAACTTTTTAACCAAACAACCTTTTCCTATTTTATTTGATCCATACCTCAGGACAAGGCTCTACATGACAATCTTTGATAGAACAATGGCCATCATCAGCCCAAAATGGGCATGGTCTCTTCAGGTTGACCTAAAATACAAACCCAAAAGTTAACAAACAATGCTTACATAAGGCAACTTTAAAAGAGAGAGCTCTCAGTATCAGGAAATCCTTTCAAATTAAAGGGGACAGGATACGAAGGAAAAAGGGTTAAATTTAGTACTTTAAGTTTGGGGGGCTTTTGTTGGTCACTTGGTTTCTTTTAACTACTCTCCTTCTGAGTATATACGCTAAAGCTTGCTGCAGTGGAATTGTTAGTGATAATGGTCTCCAGTGGACACAAACATGTAGTGTATTAAGGCACAAATTAAATCTCTCACTACTCATACAACTTCAAAGCAGTAAATAAAATACCAAAAAGAAGGCAAATCAGACATATGCAGCTCTAAAATGGTTGTACTTACAGTTGTACTACACTGATCAAGAAAATACATTTGACAGAGGGCAGACTAGTGCACAAGTTAACTAATTCAAGTAAGGGCCTGGATGATTTCAGATTTCAAGCAATAAAAACAGGCAATCATTACTACACATCATAGCTAGCCAAGGAAGAATGAGTATCATAATGCCTCAAATTAGAGAGCTGATATAGTACAAATATAAATAGTGAAGAAAACCAACTTCAGAAACATGTACCAGCAAATCCTGTGACGATTAGTGCTCCTGTTTGTCATCAAATGGCACAATAAAGGCAGGGAGTACCACATATATTGGTATACACTACATGGCAAGAGATTCAAACATTTTACTACACTTCCCTTGGATTGTCAATGTGAAAGTCAGTGAAGAAAAACAATAAAAATCCTAGCTTTCCTTTACATTAGCTTTATACACACTAACAAACATTAGTGATAAAAACCACTCTGATCTCATCACTCCTAAACTGAAGAGTACAGACTAAAGGTTTTCCTGCATGATCAACCAGAAATACTGCATAAGTACACCATCTTTGAAGTCTAACGTTACAAATAAAATGAGGCATTTATCCTCAGTAGCAACCACTATTTTCCAGATAAAAAGTCAGTTTTAAAAAAACTTTCAAAGTAAAAAAAAAAAAAAACAACACAAAACCACAAACGAAAAATTACTTCTGTTCTTTTACTTTGTTTTCCTTTAGCACAGCTTGTACTAGTTTTCTTCAGTTGATAAATACTACTCATGAAGATATTCAAATGGTCACTACTTACATCCAAAAAGTACATCTTAAATGATTTGATGTATCACTACTTATTTGAAACTGTTGCAGATACTGAATTTGATTCTGTAGTCAGACACAGCAAGAGTTCTATCAAACGCACTGTAATATTAAGCCTAATACCCCCAAGGATGGCATCAGGCCTTAGAGCAGTTTCGACACAAAAATTTAAGAATTATAAAAGTGTTTATAAAAATTATTTAAATCTATAAATCTTCAGTCAGAAAACTAATCCTTATGCTAGCTTATGGAAAAAATACATACAAGCTGTACAGTAAATTAATAGTCACACATTATAAAGAACAGTATTCTTACGCAATGGCTTAAAAGATGAGACTAAACACTTAATCAATTTAGTGTTCAGAAAAACATGTTTTCCCCTTATATGTAGGAACTTTTTTCCAATTCATTTGATTTATATCCTATACTTTCACTTTACAGAAGGAGAAACATAGACAGGAAACAAAGCTTAAGCACCTAGTACAGCAGCACCAGAGCAGCCCCTTAGGCAAAGAATTGGCAACCAGACTCCTAAATCCCATGCTCTGATGAACTTGGAGTCCACTGCATGTGGTACCTGAAGGGTTCCTGCTATGATAATAGAAACCTACTACTCAATCTTTTAATCTGGAGAAAAACTGAAATCACTGAGCCATCTTGAACAATTATTCCATTAAAAAAAGCCTTTATGCTTTGAACACATTTAACTGGCAGAATACATTTATACTGGATCAGTGATTTGCTTTAAGTGGCCTGTTTTTGGGGGGAATACAGTAATGGAAGCCCAATGGCTACATTCATTGAATGTCAAACCAGAGCCTCAGCAATAAAAAAAATTAATAAAATTCAATTTTTTTCCCCAGTATTACACATAATATACTAAGCATAAGGAAAACTAGATCAATATGCCTCTGACACAAAGCAGGCATAATATGAAGAATCTGAGATGAATTACAGCCAGATTTTACTATCCCTCCAATATATTCTCTTGATTTTGACAGCTAAGAAAAATCAAAACTATGTACCAGAAGTAAAGAAACAACCTTTAATACTTGAAGGATAAATTGTTCTGTGGCACTATGTACCCAAATTAAAGCAAAACAAAAAGAATTCCCTCTTCAAATGTTCTGTCAATACCACAAAAGATCCCAAAAGAGCAAAACTTAATGTTTGACTTGCTCAACTGCCCTTTATTACACTAAATTCCACTACCAAACCTTTCAGCAAGTAAGTTCTTTCTGTATTTTCAAAACACGCATACAAAGTTAACTGCTATATAACTTCTGAAGGAAAGACTGTTTTCCAGGTTTCCATTTTGATGTACTTATTCAGCATGACTGGGAATTATAAATTCAGCTTTAAAATGTTAGAGAGATTCCTCAGTCAAAAAAACTTAACAAGACATTAAGCAGATGGTATGACTTCTCAGGAGTGATGACAATTATCTTCCAGTAACAGTTCAAGCCATGCTACCACAGATACATTAAAAACAGAGATTTTAGGTTGCCTTTACCCCCCCATTTCCTCTATTCAATCTACAAACACCATCCCTAGAAAAAGTGAAATTTTAGGGGTTTTTGTACAGCTCACTCATCCCTTTTTTTTTTTTTTTTCAATAAAGCACAGGGAAGTGTTACATTTTACATCACCTTCACAATAACACCTAGTATATAAAACATGCCCCTCCCACCAATTTCTACCAAAAGAGACCAGCTAACATAGTTAAGATTACAAAGGTGGATTACTTCAAAGTAAACTCTAACAATAAAAAATGCTAACACACTTAGAAAGATACAAGTAACTAGGCAGTCACTGTTCTTACACAGAGGAACACTAAATAAAAGAATACTGCTGTCTAAACTGCAGATTAATTCAGAAAAAACATCTGCAAATCAAGATATGCTAGTCCCAGAATGATTCAAGAGCGCTAAAAACCAGCACGCGCACACACTTCTGCGACAAACTGAGGTTGTATTGCACTTGTACTTTAATCAATACCAATCACTGACTACATAGAACGTCCTTCTACTTTCTTCAGGGTCTGAAGTATTAGATTTCATTATTATCATTTAGAGTATTATTCAATACTCTAAATGATAGAGTTACAGATTAGAAGTTGGATTCCTTATCATGAGGCTTCCATAGTTTGTGTGTTTTGATATATAAAACTATACAGAGACAAAACTTTTTATTCCTTTATTTCTTTCATTAAGAAGTGTTCCACTAACCACCTAGCACAATTTCAGCAAGACTTTAAAAAGACAGTTTTCTTCAGCCTTTAAATAAAAACTCTCTAATCCATTCAGTATTACACATTAAAGTTTGACTTTTTATGGTCATCGAACTAGTAACACAATGGGAATACTGTGACCGTAGTTACAAAAGTTCATGATCCAAATTCCTATTACAAATTAAATTACTTCAGAGTAGGAGTGTTTTCACTCCCATAACAAGTACACTCCCCCTCGTGCTTATTCAGTATTTAGCTATGCTGTAGTTGACCTAGATGATCATTGCCTACCCTCACAATTTTCACATCCATCTATGAGCTTAATAGCACTTCCATGATTCTGTGCAGGGACATCAGAAAAACTCTGTTGCTTTTTCAGAGGGTAAAGGGTGAAAAATATTCTGACTTACTCAGTTTGCTTGTTCAACACAAATTCTTCCTTGTCACAACTGGAAGTACTAAATAATGTGTGGTGATGGGTGGACGGCACACTGGCCTTTGTAATTACCCATCTGTTGGGAAGATCAGTATTAAAGATGAGGTAGGATTGCAACACACCATTAAAGTATGATCTGCAGAACTGCTGTTGAAATGAAGATTAGCTCTAAATTTGCAGGATGAAATTACTGTTGTGTAAAACCTTGTATACCTGTTGCTCCTCTTCTTCAAATACCTTGTTTTGTATCTTTCTGTTGCCTCTGGAGAATCTAATTACTGCTACTATGCGATGTATTATCACTGAAGTTGTAGGTATGTTGTTTCTCCTGAAAAGTGAAGCTACAACTGTATCATGTAGCAGGAGAAGATTCAGGGTGAAGTTACACATTACTGCTTGCTTAGACTAGAAAGGGAAAATTCTAGCGCTTTTTTTCTCCTTCCTCATATTCAGAACCCCATCTTCCATGAGTTTAATACTTGTCTGATTCTAGATCAGCTAGATAACTTGCTACATCATGGGGAAAAACAAACAAACAAAAAAACGCCACCCAAATCCAGCAACCAAACCCAAACATCCAAACTAAATATCTACCAGGTTGAAGAGATGCATTGGCCTAATGCACAGTCGGACAAGCCCAAGAGCTAAAAGTAGGGAAGGGGCAGGACAGTCTGCCCTAAAGGAGTATAACCTCCTTTTTCCAGTGGCAGGCAACCATCTGATTAGCTCAGTCACAATGCAACCTCATTTTCAAGCTAAGCATATCTGAAAACAGAAGTATCAGGCTTCCAAGTCTTATTTTGCTCCTCAGATTCCAATACAGAGAAAAAAGTGTTTAAAGTCATAAAAAAAGTGATATTACATACTACTTGAAAATTGAATATCTTTACCTATTTTTCAAAGGAATAATGGTTCTCTACATGGCAAACACTAAAATCAGAACGAAGACAGCAACTTATAAGGAAATAATTGCAATATTTCCATTTCAAATTATGCACATTTCTTAGAAGACAAGTACTGCACGCTGTCAGAAAGTTGCTAATATACAATCCTTTTCTAGATGCAGCAGTACAAAGATACTGCCTTTAAAATTACCACTTATCAGTTGAATGAAAGCAGTCACGATTTACTGTCACTAGCTCCAGGATTAACACTGCAAACATGACTTACTACTAACATATCTGTCAGGGACTGAAAACTTGCTACAACCAAATTAAAGAGCTGTGGACTTCTAAAAGACAACTTAATATAGACAAGTTGATATGACATGTAATCCTCCCTATATTTTCTGGATTTTATTTAAATTATTCAGGAAAATACCATTCTAATTGTACCTTGTAATATCTGAAGTAATCACGTTCTTGAAGTTTCTGTATTTTGGGGAAGATCTTGAAAGTATTGAAGTCATCGATGCTTTCTATGTCACATAAACAATCATCTAGGACTCCTGTGAGCTATTAAAAAATATATAAAAAATTTATTTTTAATCAGAAATGGAATATTAACTACAGAAAGATCCTCTAAAGAGAAAAAGATGGCAGTCAAAAGAAATACTAGTGAAATGCAGTTCCATAGCAAATAATTTCTCTCATCATTAAAATACTCTACAACATACCTTACACACTCAGTTAGAAAATAACAGACCTTCGCACTTTTTTGAGTGCAAGTCCACTTCCAAATGCAATGCTGTATCAATATTAGCCAGATTAACACTTTCAGCCCTGAAATTTGTTGACAGATTCAGCATATAGAACTTTCTGCAGAACGAGCAGCAAGATTTTCCAGACTACAAACACATGTATATTAGTACATCAGAGTTGCGTACCAAGTATTCTCCCATCAAACACTCATTAGCTGAATTGCCTAAAAACCCCCACAATCATGCATTGTCAGCTTATTTTTATAATTATTCTCAAAGTGTAAGAACACTTCCACCTATTTTCTTTAGGGATGTGGAAGGAAGGGGAATAGGTACTTTTATGCCCAAGAAGTTAGTAACTTCACAGTTAAATTCTACAAATCAACACTAGGAAAATCAGGTGCAGGCACTTATATTGTAAGACTGTAAATCTATTGCGAAACCAAGTCTGAACTTTCCAGGTCTTGTCCCTCTTCTTGCACCAGGACAGCAAGCTGGTTCAAGGTACTGCACTAGCTTAAGACCACCTCTATGAAAAGGAGTGCACACAAGTGCAGGAGCACTACTGCCAGCACAGGAGAGGAAAGCAGGACTGTCTGTGCAAGTAGCAGAGATGCCAGGCCCAACTAACTTAGCAGACTAAGCTACAGCAACACTTTTGCTGAGACCCTGATGGCATCTTAGTGAACGGTGGAAACACTGAAAGTGTGATTCTATGAACACTTGTATGATAGATTTCATTAAATCTAAACTAACTACTCCTAAGCATAGCTCCTTAAACAACTACAAACATGTTTGAAAGGCCTTTCAAAACTAAGTTTGAAGGCTTCAGACCATATCTAAGGGAATGGAACCAAACACTGCTGTTAACTACCAGAAAATTCATCGACATGCATGATGGCCTTAGAAAGCATACAAAATAAGAAAGCCCACACATCTTGTATCTCGCATGGGCTTAGAAGAACTTCTAACTACTAAGAGGTTACGTGCAAAAGCAGACAAAAAATATTTTGTGGCTTCTTTTTTTTCCTCCACAGATTTCATGCAGATGAGATTATGAAATCATCTAATCTGTTTTATGCATGATAAATCACTCCACTACTTTATAGAACAGATACCCTTACATAACCAAGCTTGATGTAAAAGAGTAACTAGAAACAGAATTGTAGGTTTTTGCTCTTTTATGAAGCATGACGGAAGCCTGGAAAATGGATTTCCTCCACCCCCCTGTGAGAATAAAGAGGTGAGGGTATGGCAATAAAGCATTTAAATAGAAAATTCACCTTATGTAGATCCTACTTTTCCTGAGGCACTAAATAGACTGTCACAATTCTGCAGACTAGATATGGCAATGAAGTAAAATTCATTTAAGGGAAGTTACTTTACCCGAAGTCTTCCACGTGGTTATGCTCGCCTTGTTAATGTTATCCAACTTCAAACCTCGGCAAACAGCTATGAAAGGGCCTATGTGCAATTACAGGTTTTTCACAACACCAAGAAAGCTCACAGCCCACATGGCTGCCATTTCAAAGTCAGAAGACAAAAGTTGTCATTACTGATACTTACAGAAATAAAACCCCCATGCATTTTAATCTATAATTATTTCATTAAAATTTTCAAATTTTCTTATCGGTCACACATAGGCAGAAATTAATTTTGCAGTCTTTACAGGTAACACCATACCACAAAACAAACAGCAGTACACTTCATTATAATATAAAAAGGCAAAAAGATAACTCTGAACATTTTGCTCAAATATTATTAAACTGTATAAACAGGATAAACATTATGTGAAGAGCAATAATTTATTAAGCTGAAAGCGGTAGGAAAGATCCAAGAAATTTTCTTTGTACTCAGAAAATAAAGTGTAGGAAACTATTTTGGTGACCACCTCATGAAGCTATCCACTGCTCACAAAAATACTTTTACGATCTATGCAGAACTGAAACCGCTTTTTCAGGGGAAAATGTTCCAAATAAACACGCAGTAGTTACACTCAGTGTCAAATCCCCATGGAAAAATAAAAAGCTACAGTCTTTTTATTCAACTAAGATGGCAAACTAACGGAGGTCACACCTTTGCCAGGTGTCTGATAAAATCTCGATTCTAAGAACATCTTTCAAAATGCAGTACAGTTTACTTAGAACATGAGGAAGTTTCAGAAATAAACCCTCCCCCAAAACTAGAACTAGTCTAAGAAATTAAGAGAAAAATTAATATAGAGTAACAAGAGCAAGCAAATGAAATTCTCTATTTCTTTCTCACAACTTCTTCGAAACTGGAATGGTTAGCTCCCTGTATACATAAAATAGCAAAATCAATGTTTCCTTGGAAAGCATGCTCTAAAATTAAACTATGCTATATCTGTACCAAACCACAATTTATAAAATGGTTTGACAGCACGTATGAAACGCCAATACTGCACATCAGTGGAGTCAGTTCATAGCACGCTAATACAACAGCGACACAGGCCTCAAGTACACCAGTTAAGAGTTTTTTAATAAGTCCAGGTGTAAACTTCAGTGCTCTCACTTGTGTAATGATGAAACACTCTAAGAACATGGAGAAAATTCTTTCATTTTTGTCGATACCTGGATCTTCCAGTAAATTCTTTTTCAAACTGGAGACATCAAAATAAGAACAGTGTTTTACACAGTTAAAATTAAGTATTGCAAGACCTACTTTCTTATTCACACAACTGGTATTCTGCCTTTTTTTAATTGAACTATACTAGTTATCTTAGTCTGCAAATATAGAGGCAAACTGTACTGTAAGTTATCACAACTTTTATTACAATGGCCAAGTATCAAGATTTCTTTTCATCTGTTAATTACTTTGAACTCTACAATAAACTCTAAGAGCATTAGCCTCCTATCATTTGTGTTCAAGAAGTCGTCTGACATTGAATAGCTACTATTTCTTCTGTATTTCCAATATGCTTACCAAAGTATTTCCATCTATTGACAAACCTAGTTTAGTTCTTGTACAGATATCAGAGCTGTACTGGAGTTGTTAAACTTCTAACTTGTCTTCTCCAAGATAAATCAGCCTTTCAGAAGAAAAGGTCAATGACCAACCTGCATCAATTTCTCCTTATGAAATCTGGAGAGAAATGTATTCAGCACTTAAGCATTAAGAAAAACCTGAATAAATGCATATACTAACAAGCAGTCTATTCGTACAAACAAGCTTGTTAGTGTTATCAGGTTGTTGTACTTTAATTGCTTCAACAATTAGAAGACCACCTGGGACACCTTCTTTTGTTCCTTAATGTTTTACTTTACCATAGCTACAGAATGAGAGAAAAACTATAGGTAATATGACTCCAAGAACTAATAGCTAGCTTATCTTTTCCCTGCCCACGTCAAACTCTAGGTATTTAAACTCTGAATACAACATGTTAACAATTTTATGAAACAGCAACAACCAATCTCTCTGCCAAGCATCATAAGAAAACCATGCCAGTTTGTTAATGGCTGCTTTAAGAGTCTCAATTCAGTTAGCATTTAGTTACGCTAAAATGGCTACTAAAATAATGGATTTTTAAACCTGAGAAAACCTCAGCTTACAGCAAAAAAAAACCCCTGCAATAAAAGCTATCTATGCTAGACTACTCTAGTCACTACCTTGAACGGTCATTTACAATATAGCACGTTATACAAATCAGAAATTTAGAAAATATAAGAAAAATAATAATCAGATACAGAAGACAAACTTTGCTTCACGTGGACATCATATTTCCATATAAACTCACTCTAATGTCTTTGGCCCAGCTGAAATCCTTCCCTACTTGACACCAGCTGTTACTTCAGTCACAGTCATGCTGCTGATGAACAGCAAACTCCCAACTACAGACACTTGTCCTTCTGAAGCTGTGAAGGCAGTTTACAGAAAGAAGGAGCATTCTCATCCTTCTCTGTAATGTGGGCAAACAGACACCGCCTAAACGCGAGCCAAGCCCGGGCAG
Source organism: Haliaeetus leucocephalus (assembly GCF_000737465.1). Lineage (NCBI taxonomy): Eukaryota > Metazoa > Chordata > Aves > Accipitriformes > Accipitridae > Haliaeetus > Haliaeetus leucocephalus. Next base: position 4,599,799 of record NW_010972598.1, on the reverse strand, counting down.
TGATATTGCCATTCGAACATATGGCTTCTCATCCACTGCGTAAGGACACCGAAGTTTCTGCCTACAGCCAAGGGTACGATCCAGCCCAGAGCTCCTCAACGCAACACCCTACAGACAGCAAGCAGCGTTACCTGGATCAAACAACTGCTCTGTGTGGCTGGACCGTTATATAAGGGTCCTACCGGCGGTTCCCGGGTCAAACAACTTCTCCCCTCACAGACCGGAGGCACCCGGCCCCGGGCCGGATCCCGGCAAGCAGCAACCGCAGGGTTCCGAACAGGCAGGACGCGGGCTACGGACTTCAGCGAGGGATCCCCAGACCTCCCCGCCGGAAGGCTGCACAGGACACGGCCCGAAGCTGCCCTCGCTCTCCCCCACGACCCTCCGAAGCGCCCTCACCGCCTCCTCCAGCCCGCCACGGGGAGGTGCTCCGCTCTCCTTCCCCTCAGGCGGGGGTCCGCAGCCCTACCCGAAGCCGCCGGGGCATCCCTGCCCGGCCCCCCTCTCCCCCCCCCCCGCCCCCCCCCCGCCGTGAGGGGAGCCCGCCGCCGCATCGTCCCATCCGCCGCCGGCTCCTACCTGGGCCTCCGCTGTCAGGACGCAGCCGAGCACCGCCAGCAGCCGCGCCGCCAACCGTGCCCTCGCCGCTGTGCTCCGG
>NW_010972598.1:4590071-4598888 GCF_000737465.1 Haliaeetus leucocephalus | reverse complement strand
CACCGGTGCAAGGCCGCCGTTGGGCAGGAGGGGGCTGCCGCAGGGGAGTTGAAGTGTCCGGTGTTTATCGGCGACCGCCTCCAGCCTTCGGCCGGGTGTCTCACAGAGACCAGAAGTACTTCTAGAGACTTCTCTTCCTGCTGCTGCGAAGTGCCTTAGAGGTGAATCGTGTTGAGTCTTTAGAAGTGGCCTTTTTTTTTTTTTGGTCAGGTTAAACTGCCCTTTTCTGTCAGCATAGCTTCTTTTTATGAGAAGCTATTTATATGAAGGTGGGTACACCGATTTTTTTTTTTTTCCTACAGCAAGAAGTACAGGAAAAATGGAAATATGGCTTTGCCTTGTCTGATTCTCTTCCCTGTTCACTTTGAGAGCAAGGCTGAAAGTTAATTGAAAAGCAATAGACTCTCCATCCACTGGCCTTTTTTCTTTTTTTAAATTTGTTTTCTTAGTTGTAAGGTCACCCCCCCCATTTTTTTTTTTTTTTTTCAGTGGAGCACAGACTACTGTGTAGCCAATTGAAGCCTACCAGACAGGAAGAAGGTGCTTTCAGATGTGGTTTCACGATACAGCTAAGATAATGAAGTACTGAGTTGTGTAGAAACAGGCAGTCCTGTTTCTCCCTCTTATCCCTCCTTCTCCAGGTTCCCCATCCCATGTATCTGAGCTAGCAGTCCTGACGTTGCATGTTAAATCAATTCAGCTACTTAAGGGATTTTTATTTTCTTTTCCCCTAGGGATATTTTCTGCCAGAGCAGCCAGCTGAACTGACTCACTGTATGTCTGCTTCATCACTCAACCTGATCCAGGGGAAGAGGCAAGGGTACATATCCTGGTAGGAAGAAGAGAGGGTAGGACCATCCCTTCCAGTGGTGCTTGCTGTTAGATCAGTTTAGCTCCACCTAATTTTATTTTATTGTTTATTAATTTTTTACTGACCCTTTAGGGACACTGTTTGCCACCCAAGAGGTTGAAAGTTACAGTATAACATCAGTTGAATTTGTCTAGCTGTGCATTGCCAATAGGTGTTGGAACTGGTCTAAGACTGTTCCTGCTGCTGCTTTTCAGTTCCTTTCAAAATCTTTAAAAAAAAAAAACAACAAAATAAAACAAAAACCCCAAAACAAAAACCAAGCAGCTCAGAAACAGTCTTTTGCTCCCAACAGTTAAACATATATCTGTAATTCACTTCCAGAATTGCAAAAATTCATATTTCTGTGGGAAAACATGAGTGTTGCACTGATTTTATGTGCAGGGTTGCTGGAATTAGGATTTTACTTTCAATCCATCTGCTAACCCAAGTTCTTCTTACACCCTTTCAGTTAGAGGAGAATGCTCCTTTACTGGAGTATGGTGACAAGCTTTAAGGTCGAGGTAACAATTTCAGAGAGCTTAAAAGTTTTTAGATTGGCCATTGTTATTTGCTTACAGATTAATTCAAATTAGTTTTCCATTATATTTGTCCTTAAGTGTCAGTAAGTCACAGATTTTGCATTGCTGAAAATGGCTTGAAAAGATGAAGGATTGATAGCTATGAATTACAGAGACCATGAAATGGAGTAGGCAGTAGTTTTATAGTTTGGTCCCAGAGAGATGATGCAATTGCTCCTTCCTTTCCTCTCTGGATTACAGGCAGTACACCTATCATTTCGGAAGGATTAAATGACAATCTGTTCCTACTTTCAGCATCAGTGGACCAGTAAATTTGCTAGATATTTGAGAAGAAATGCAGAACAGCTAATGCTAATGTTTACATTGCCATGGTTTGCTCTCACTATCAGTATGCCATACTTTATCGCAAGTGGTTTGTACTTCTCACAAAGGAACTGTTTCTGTTTAGCAGATTCTGGTGAATTCACTGTATTTGTTTGCATTTTGTAGCTTTGATTCTGGAGCACAGTTTCTATCATGAGTGTTTATAAAAGCCCCAAAACCTTGGAAGAATCAAGCACTTGCACTGCCACGCACTTGCACTGCATAAAGGACTATGCAAATTAGATGTAAACTATCGTATTTTCTAAGTCATAGCATTCACTCAGTTGTCAGTTCTGAACATTCTGTGCTAGTTACGGAAAGTACTTTTTCTTCACCTCTGACAGTCTTATCCTGCTTGCATCAAAAGTCAGTAGCAGTTTAGTTTCCAACTGCCATGTTAGAAATATAAGGAATTGGCTGTAGAATTGCATAATGAATAATTTTAAGAGGCAAAAAAAAGAAATTAATTCCTTGTATACATAAGTATTATCTGCTGTACCAGAGCTGAATTTAGCTTAATACAGTTTTCTAAACTCTACGGTACTTTCAGTCTTATTTTATGTTTTAATGTTGATTTCAACCTATAAATGCTACTTTGGTAGTGGTATTAAAATGTTTAAAAAAAATTTAAAAATCCTAATATAGGATTTCTTTGTGAAATCCATTTCAGGAAGTAGCTGCAGAAGAAACAGTCCTACAATTGCAAACAAAACCTAACAGCACGTTAAGAAGCTGGGAGCATCTACTAAGTCTGTTTCTTTTAAGGAAATTTGCCATGATGTTGTAATATTTTATCAGGGGCTGAGGACAAAGCCTTTACTGGGCAGAGGGATAATCATAGTTTACACCTTGCTGGCCTCATGAAAAGAGTCTGGCGTATATATTTAATTTTTCAATGTACACGTACATTGTACCATGTACATGCTTGGCATAAAGAATAAGTATTTTCTGTGATTTCATAATATGCATTGCTGTTAAAAACATTGACAGTTTTATTTGCAAGCCCTAACATTTTCTTTCTATGTGCAAGCAAAGCAAGCCTTGAACATGGGAACTAAAAACATTAGTCTGTATTGGTAAATAAGAGTTAAATAATGCACATCAGAGTCACCTCTTCCCCATCACAGCGTTGTTCTGTGGAGTGGACAGAGATCTGGGTGCACCAGAGAGTGACAGTCTTTTAATGGATATAACAAATCTGCAGTTACCAAACTTGCCTCTGGCCTGCAGAGAGGACACAGTGGGAAGTGAAACTGATAAAGTCCTGCTACTTTTCTGGTCTTAGCTCCATTGGTGCTTTTTAGCCAGCTCTTACTTGCCAGTATTGAGCTTATGCACTCTGGTTGTTGTCCTGGTTTCAGCTGGGATAGAGTTAATTGTCTTCCTAGTAGCTGGTACAGTGCTATGTTTTGAGTTCAGTATGTGAAGAATGTTGATAACACTGATGTTTTCAGTTGTTGCTAAGTAGTGTTTAGTCTAAAGTCAAAGATTTTTCAGCTTCTCAAGCCCAGCCAGCGAGAAAGCTGGAGGGACACAAGAAGTTGGGAGGGGACACAGCCAGGGCAGCTGACCCAAACTGGCCAAAGGGGTATTCCACACCATGTGACACCACATCTAGTTTAGGAACTGGGGGGAGTGGGGACAGGGGAGATCATGGCTCAGGGACTAACTGGGTGTCAATTGGCAGGTGATGAGCAATTGCAGTGCGCATCATTCGTACATTCCAATCCTTTTATTATTACTGTTGTCATTTTATTAGTGTTATCATTATCATTATTAGTTTCTTCTTTTCTGTTCTATTAAGCCGTTCTTATCTCAACCCACGAGTTTTACTTCTTTCCCAATTTTCTCCTCCATCCCACTGGGTTGAGGGGGACTGAATGAGTGGCTGCGTGGTGCTTAGTTGCTCGCTGGGGTTAAACCATGACAGCTGTACACAGAAATAAATGGTCTGTGGTCATCAACCATGTAAAAATGTTTCTTAGAAGTTATTACAGACTAATTTAAGTGAACAAACAGGCAAAACAGGGTGGTTTCACATTTCACGTTAGGAAGTTCATGAACTAGATTTCAGTAATCTGGAACATGGATTTTTGGAAATTTTTTGCCCTTGAAACTTTTGCCTTTATTTATTTTTCCAGATTAACATTTGCATGAGTCCTCTCTAAACTTAGGAGAGTAAACCAGAGGAATCAATATGTCACAAACTTCTGTTTAAGTCTGGCAAACAGCAGTGGTGGGAGTGCAGTGCCTGTTGAGCAATGGAACATCTTGTGGTAGCCTAGTTGCAAAGATTTGATGATACAGCAAGGCAAAGCTGTGGGTAAGAACTTTTAGTAAACCACCTGGCGTTAAGCACAGAAAGCAGACAAGCAGTGGGGCACATGAGTTCTGTGGTCTGTCAGGCCTGCTGCAACTGGAGAACTTGTGTGCCCAAACTCCTGTTTTATTTTATCCAGCTGTCATTAGGCCTGATACAAGTTATGTTTCCTTGCAAGTCATGCTTCACTGGCATCCTGTTCTCACCTACTGATACCTGCTTTAAAACCACCATATATGCTCAAGTCTGAGGCAACTGTTGCAAAAAACTTTTGAAAAGTACCCACCCATGTCTAAACAAACAAGAGAAATGGCAGTGAGTATGGCCTGCAAATGGCAAAACAATAGGTCAAATTCAGTATAGTGAAAAAAAGGGAAATTTTTAATATGAAAATTGCATGCAGCAATATCTTCACAATGAATATCAGGGAAAAGAGGACAAAGAAAGATAGAATGCAATAAAGAAATAAAGAATATCAAAGTACAAGGGGGGAGTACATTTTTTAAAAAGTTTTTGTAGGTGGTGAAAAATTAACTACAAATATTAGCTATACACCTGTATCCTCATTCCTATGTTTTGTGTGTGTTATGGTTTAATGTTAACAAACTACATTGTGTAGTGTATGGCAGCATGGTCTGAATCAAGAGTACAGAAACAGTCTAATCTCTGGAGTCTTACTGTCATTCCTGTAGTACCAATAATTTTTGAAGAAGGAATTCTAACATAGAAATGAGTCTACTAACTCTGTCAAACTTCTGAATATAGCAGGTGCAGTTGAACATAAGTAATCTTGTTTAAAAAAAAAACCACCAAGATTTATACACTTGCACTTTCTGTGGGTGTGCTTATCTGTCAACAAATGTGATTGTGAGGTAGAGATCTCAACTAAATTATTATATGTTTATGGAAACAAGCAGCCAGGCAGGGGGACCCTGCTAATGCCCCTGCAGAGGGATAAGCTGCAGCCTGAAACCAATCGTATTAGGCTCAGTTTCAAAATGTCAATCTAGAGAAAGCAAGGCTTCACTGTTTTTGTGGCACGTGTTTGACTTGGACACAGGACAGCTCCCGGAGTGGTGGGAACATTCCTATATCATGCAGTCCTATAAGGCAAACAAATTACCCACTGTCTTATGTAAGATGGTCTAGGTGTGTGTCATTTCTTCTATTTTCTCCATATAATGTTGTTTCTGTCAAATAAATATCAAAATTGTGACATTCCTGTACAACTGTAAAAGAACAGACCAATATTGTTATTGGCAAAGAAAGTAGTTTTAACTTTTTAGCTGCTGGTTAATTATTCCTACTCCAAAAGTCTCAGAATTTTAAAGAACTGGCCTAGCAATACACTGAAGCTGCCGACAGCTGAAAGCTATAGGATACCTGGGAAAGAAAATGAAGGGAGGTGTTTCCTAACTCTGCTGAAAACATTAGACGTGAAGAGCTATGTTGAAACAGAAGTATTTTACTCAATATGAACTTCTTTCAATAAAGATGTTTGAAATGTATAAAGCAAATGAATGAGGAAGCATAAACAAGGTTGCCAAGTGATACTGGCAGGCCCACAGTTACCGTGACTATTAGCAAGCCCTGTCACGGAGGGGAAGATTACTCTTCCACTGTGTTAGTGGTATTTGTGATCTGGAACAGAAGTTCTTTATTTCCATGGGGAAAAGACGTAGATGATCAGTTAGAAAAAAGTTTTCTATTTTTTTGGGGAGGGGGAGATAGCAATAATAGTTTGCTGGACAGGAATATATTGTCTGTGGGAGGAAAAAGGTTTCATCTGCAGCCTTGTGCTCAGAAGGTGGGAAACCTGTTGAGGCTGTGGGTTAATTGCTATTTCTAACAATAAACTAACTGGCTATGTATAACGAGATCGTTTGTAGATCTTTGGGAAAAGTCTCTGTCGTCATAAAAAATGGCTGTTTTTTTGATGGGGGCAGGAAAGGGGTGAGAAGAGGCATGTGTAGACTTGATTTGTAAAAACTATTTGCAAATATTAATTCTGTATTTGAGTGGAAATTTACAAAGTCCTGAACTCTTCACATTATCATTAGTTACACTGAATTTAGCAGCTGGCAGGGTTACAGCAAGATAAGATACAGACTGTACTTAAGTATAGTAATTTGATGAGAAAGTTAATCCACTGTTTTAGAGAATGCCATCGCTTAAAGTTATCTTCTTCTGGATTTAATTTTTATGATACAGTTATATTTAGTTTTGCCAAAATAATTGCTGGCTTTCTGGACTGGTCAGTTAGTTAAGTAACAAAACAAAGATTTCTATATCACTTGTTAAAGATTGGTACAAGAACAGGCATGCAACAGCCAAATTAATCTCTACTGTTGACAGTGCTCTAGAGATATTTATGTATAATTGCAGGCTCCTCCTTCACTACTAGGAAAAAATATTAAATTATGATGACTAACCTAAGTTTTGAGGCAGTAATGTTATCTAGAATATTTGCTTCTATTATTAAATTCCATTATTTTAAAGAGTTTTTATGAATAATTTGTTTTTAAAAAAATCTGTTTCAGTTTGAAAAGCCAATGTAATTTACAGATACACTTTTAAAAATACATGATTTTTAACACCATTAACCAGTTCTGGCTGCTGGCACAAGTGTTGGTCTGCTAAAATTATTTTGTCATTGTTTACTAAAATAATTTTTTAATCCTAATGTAGGAAGATTTCAGGTTGTAAGTTATCAGAAGAGTAAATGCCACATTGATGGTAAAACCTGGCTTAGGCCCCAACACCAATGCTTTGTATGTTTCTGTAGCTTACAGCCACCTGTGTAACAATAGTACACTAGGGATATTTTGAAGGATGTTAATGGATACATTTTTACATAGATTATACATATATTTATCCAAAGTTTTTGTAGTCACTGTCTATATCTACTTCTGGAGTTAAAACCAGTAGTCTTCAAACAGCACACTGAGGCAATACACATGCACGTCCTCAGGGCAGATACGGGATTCCTTTCATTGAGGCATAAATTTGGCAGGTTTAAAATCCAGAAAATTCTTAGCTCTGCTGTGGTTTTGTCATTCCTTACAGTTACAGGAGAGGCTCTAATTATTACTCTAACATCTGTGCATATCTGCTTTGGTAAGAATACACTTTCTCTGCCCTCTTACTCTCAGCCTGATTATCCATTGCCGAAAACATTGTGCCTCTAAGGAAATCTAGGGAAACATAAAGAATCAGCAATTTTATTTCTAATTAGCCTTGGCGTTACCCTTTTAAACTAAGAAATGCCTCCATTCTTTGAGAATGAGTTTCAATATTGATGTGGAAGCAATCAGAATCAACCCATACCTCAAACAGCCGGACTCCAATGATATGCCTAAACCCCCACTTCTTTGGTTTTTACACATCACGAATTACAGAAATGTTAGTGATCTGTTAGCTCTACCTTGGAGATTAAGATATAAAGAGATGTATGTATGTGTTTCTGTGTGTGTATAACTCAATGGAAAAACCTCCATTCATCTCAGGCAAAATAAGGGAGATGCTCTGAATCTTCTAAATACCATATCAGTACTCTTGCTGGTAGGATGATTTAGAGGCACACCATAAGAGCTCTCCTCGCAAAGATGTGCTCTTTTACAAGAATTCACAAATTCAATAACAGAATAATTGAAAAACATTAATATTACTGATATTAATGAAAAGCCAAAGAGCAGGATGAGCCACTGTGGTCAATCTAAATTCTGAAAATAAGAGCAATTTAATAACTTTTTTTTTTTTTAAGATTTCTAACATGCGTGAGAGATGGAAAATAATCTGTGGAAAAGCACTCAATTTTTAATGCTTTATGGACCAAAGGCTACTTCTAGTTACTCCAGTGTAAGCCAGTTGACCGAATTGGAGCTCTCCCTGTGTAACAGAGTAGAATTTGGCAGTAAAGTTACCTTGTTAATAAATGAGTAAGGTGGCTAGCGCACAAAATGTGGTCTTTATAATAGCAAATTCAGTTATGCTGGTTTCTTTTGTTTGTGCTATGCAATAAATAGCAATACATGGTATTTCTTATTTAGAAAGTGATTTCGTGCAGGGACCCCATTTAAGAACTCTGTGTTACTTTAAGTCTATTGAAACCTTAAGTGAGAGGATTTGCCAGAGGTGACAGCGGGGACCCAAAGCAATTACATGCAAAGATTTGACATCATCGTGGTATCGGAAGTGCCTGTAGCATAAGAGCACGGATTTAAAACATGTGGGGAAAACCAGGGTCGCATATGATGGTTGCTCTGCAATACTTGCGTCCTTAAACTCCGTCCCTGCACCGTGAGCCACCCGCAGGTGCACCTTAGCGCTGACGGAGACCACCCCTCTCCGCCTGACGGCGGCGATTTACGCGCCTCACTATCTGTAAGAGCAGGAGGGCGAGCACTTGATCTCGTATTGCTGAAGTAGCTTACTGTAGGTCCACACTAGTCTTACTTGAGGAGCCGTAACACGCATCCAGCGTCCGTGCTGCTAATGAAAGACGGAGCTTTCGCGGCGCGGAGCGCCCCCCCGCCCGCAGCCGTTACCCCGGCGTAGCCGCGGGAGAAGGGTATTTCCCGCCGGGAAAGGCGAGCTCCCGGGCGGCAGACGCGCTTCCTACCCCGGCGGGAGTCGCGCCGGGAATGAGACCTCCCTCCGGCGGAGGGGAAGGCGAAGCCCCGCGCCCGGCCGTACCTGCGGCGGGGCTGCGGGCGGGGCGGCGGCGGCAGGAAGGGGGCGGCGCG
>NW_010972598.1:4586681-4589955 GCF_000737465.1 Haliaeetus leucocephalus | reverse complement strand
CGCTGGGCGGGGTGCGGCCCGCGGCGCCCTGCCGCCCCGCTACCCTCGCCGGGGGAGGGTGTCTGCGTCTCTGTGTGAGCCGCGGCCGTGGCTCGTAGGGGCCAGGGGAGGAGCCGAGCCCCGGCCGAGATTAAAAGGGTTCGTTAGTTGCTCCCTTCCCCCGCCGCACGCGCTAATTAAGCATGGTAATAATTTATCATGTGCTCTGCTGATGTGATTTCGCGCGACTTGTCTTGTCAAGCCTGCTGCAGTGTTTAGCGTCTAAGTTAGCTAGTGCTTGCTAACAGCACATTAAAAAGCCATTTTCTTAAAACCCCAGACTCCGGGTGCTTAGGAACCCCACGCTTTTTAACTTACATGGCTAATGGTGCAAATGACTTTTGAGTACCTCATCTGAGGTGTGTCAGCATCAGTTTTTCCCTGCCTGTCTGCTCAGACCGCGACAAAGTTTTGAGTAGTTAACAGTAAACAAAAATGCACAAGTGCTCATGGACTTGGATTTCTCAGAGGACTGAACATTCTAATACAATTTGCTGTATTTTCTCCTCTTACTCAAACCTGAATTACATGTGCCTCTGGTCAAAGCACCATTGTTGATTTGGGTTTAATCAAAGGATTCACCTCTATGAACATCATTAGTATTAGGGTGATCACTTTGAGTTGTACAAAGTTGTACTATTAGTATGTATGCCCAGCCTTGCTGTGAAAGAGATCTTATTATGTGTATGGATGAACTACATAACCTCGGTAGACCTTACCTGCTTCGCTCACTACTGGTGGTGTCAAGGCTATCTTGCAGGGAAAAAACTGTAACAGAGAGGAATACCATCTCTGCTACATGTTGCCTTATAAGCCCCCTCCTGCTTAAAGGCCGAAAAGTGGAGGTTGCCAAAACTCACCTTCAGACTTCCTTCCAATGCAGGGATGAAGAGCAGATGTAGGATTAGAAGTTTGAATGTGTATACACATATATACATTTGTGTATATATAAAATCTATAAACTGTTCACACTGGTAAGTGCACAGCATTGCATCCCGTTTAGAATAGCAGTATTGAACAGAGAGAAATGGTGGTGATGGGTACAAGCCTGCTGCTCCTGCTGCAGACTGGTTATACTGGACAGGCTCAGGCAGAAGAACCATGGCAGCTGCTGAGCAGTGTGCAGGTGCTGGGTGGCAGAAAGGAGCTTTGGGAGCAACCATTGAACCTGACTTATGTCTGAGTCCATTTGCGCGTGCTGAGTATGTCCATCTGAGTCAACTCACGTGTGGTTCCTGGCAGAAATGTGGGGAAGTAAATGTAGGTCAGTGGCTGTATGCTGTCAGTGGGGAATATGGTGATAGTGATTTTTTGAGGGATCCCAGATAATGTTACCAAGCTGTCTGTCAAAGTATGGTCTGCACTGAATAGTCAGTCAGATGATACTTGTATTTCCTGTCAGCCTTTCAACATGCAAAACTGGGTGTTTTACATTTGAGATAAACAGAACTTTCCTCCCTACTGTTTTGTGCACCTGCATCCAGCTGTATGACATGAGCTGCAGAATGCTGTGGGAGATACGTGTGGGAAAGAGAGAGGGGACATGGTGGTTTAATTGCCTTATTCACAATTATATATGAAGTCTGTGGTTTTCAAATTATCTACCTACTATCAGTGGTCAACAAGACCATGGTGAATCATCCTCAGCCAGTATGTGGAGCCTTTATTCTTAGGTACAAATATTTATACACATACATGCCGCTTACAGAAAACGTTGGGACTTGGTAGTGCTCTGCAACAGAAAAAACATGAAAATCACTGTTCTTTATAAAGAACTAGAAAAACAAAAGGGAAGAAATTGAGGTATAGGAAAAGAAATATAGTTTTAAAATATTTTTCAGGATGGATGCTAAGCAAGAAAGATGCAGAGTCACAGATGCATACTGACTGTGTTTCTGTGTGAGACCTAGAAAGCAAGAGTCAAAGGCACCACCCTGTACCTGTCACCTCTTGTAGAGTCACCCTGGGGTCTGTCAAGTCCTTATTTCAAATGCCTGTATTCCTGGAGCTTCTCTCATTTTTTCAGTGGTTCTCTCTGGATTGTGGAAAGTAAATTACCTGTGTTGCAATGTACCTTGGCTGTATCTTGGAGATGTAACAGAAGATAGGGAATGAAGCCCTTGCCATAGCTACAGTAGCCACCAAGGTTCACCAGGGCATGGAGCTTTTGTGGGGTTTGCTTTCATCTACCTCAAGGCTTCTTTTATATTACAAGGGCAAAAGAAAGAGAGACCTTTTTTTTTTTAAATGCATCTAAGAATCCATAAGGAGGAGCTGTAAGGCCTCCAGAATAAAATGACAGTAAGTTGCATGCTTTGCCACTGGGTTTGTTGGGTCTTTGCTGACAGTGGAGAAACAGTGCGACTAGGAATGTCTGGGCTGACTTTCTTCCCTGGAGCCTTTCTTTGGCTCCCAGTACCTCCTTTTTCAGCTTTCCTTTACAGGGTGGGCTTTTCTCCTTGCCCCTTTGCAGTTCCTTTGCAGCTCTCCACTACTGTTCCCACCTGGATCCTCCATTTTTGGCCCTACTCTCATGTAATGCAAACGCCAGCTTACTGTATTTTCTCATATCCCAGTCTGACTCTCAGCCTCTCTGTGTTTGAGTTGGGAAGCTTATGGCAGTTTGTGCTCGCCCTTGCCATCAGGGCAAGGCTTTATCCAGAACATTCTGTTAATACCATGTTTCTGGAGCAGGGATTTCATATTTACCAAAAGGGGCACGTGATAAGAATATGGGGGTTTGGTTTGGGTTTTCTTCCTCTTCTACGTATGTCTTCCTAAACTTTGTACTGCGGTGTGAACATGGTCATCTGAAATTTCATAGACCTCTGCCTTTTTAAAATATTCAGTGTGTGTGTGTGCCAAGGCTGCGCTCAAGCCTTGTAGATGTGACCCCTCTGATCATGTGCCACCTGCCTGGACAATGCGTGTGGTTTTCCTATGGGCACTAGTGCTGAGAAAGGCTCTGCCTGACGTTGCAGAGAGGGGCTGGGCACCGCACCGGACACCCAGGAACTGCTGCTGATGGGGCTGCCTCACGAAGCAGGAGGGAGAAAGCTCTGTCCCAGAGCCCTGGGGCTGCTTCTGTCCCACTGCTGCCACCTTTTTTGTTTTCAGGCTTGTTTGTTGCCCTGTCTTGCATTGTCTTACGCTTTAGAACATAGAATCGTTTAGGTTGGAAAAGACCTTCAAGATCATCGAGTCAAACCGTTAACCTAGCACTGCCAAGTCCACC
>NW_010972598.1:4566452-4586196 GCF_000737465.1 Haliaeetus leucocephalus | reverse complement strand
TGGCCACACTATTCCTGGTACAACCCAGGATGCCGTTGGCCTTCTTGGCCAGCTGGACACGCTGCTGGATCATGTTCAGCCAGCTATTGACCAATATCCCCAGGTCCTTTTCTGCCGGGCAGCTTTCCAGCCACTCTTCCCCAAGCCTGTAGTGTTGCTTGGGGTTTTTGTGAACCAAGTGCAGGACCCGGCACTTGGCCTTGTTGAATCTCATACAACTGGCCTCAGCCCATTGATCCAGCCTGTCCAGATCCCTCTGTAGAGCCTGCCTACCCTCCAGCAGATCAACATTCCCACCCAACTTGGTGTCATCTGCAAACTTACTGAGGGCTCACTCAATCCCCTCCTCCAGATCACTGATAAAGATATTAAACAGAACTGACCCCAATACTGAGCCCTGAGGAACACCATTTGTGACTGGCTGCCACCTGGATTTAACTCCATTCACCACAACTCTTTGGGCCTGGCCGTCCAGCCAGTTTTTTACCCAGCAAAGAGTATGCCCGCCCAGGCCACGAGCAGCCAGTTTCTCCAGGAGAATGCTGTAAGAAACAGTGTCAAAGGCTTTACTAAAGTCTAGGTAGACAACATCCATAGCCTTTCCCTCATCCACTAAGCAGGTCGCCTTGTCATAGAAGGAGATCAAGTTAGTCAAGAAGGACCTGCCTTTTGTAAACCCATGCTGACTAGGCCTGATCACCTTATAGCTTGTTGTTCTATTGTATTGAGTAGATTTGTTAGAGTAGGTCCCAAAATAAACCATTATGCTACATTTGAGTTGGTTAGAATAGTGTCTGTGTAACTTCTGTGCTATTTTGGGGCTCAGTGTTTATACTGTGCATTTTGTAATTCAATTCTGGGACTGTGTTCTAATTGCACTGATTTCTAATTCTGGGAGAAGGAAACCACCAAATATTGATTCCAGTCACCTCTTACTGGTTGCAGCTGAAAACATTTAATGTGTGCTTGTAGTAAGTATAAAGACTTTTAGAATGAGAGTGACAAGAATGGAGTGAAAATCCTACTATGTAATTTAAAATGCTTTTCACTTTTTGAAAACACGATACTTATCAACAGAAGAGATTCCTTGAGGAAATGTCAGGACAATGTTAAATTACAGGAGTGGTTTTGTGAATCCTGACTTCTTCATGAGATTTGTTTCAGATTCTCTGTGGACTTTTGGTCAGTATCCCACTATTATTTGTCAATTTAGCCATTGATGCAGAGGGGTTGACATTTAATGATTCACCTGCAAGTACTTTGAAGATTTATTTTTTTATCCTTTTGATGTTAATATAATTGAAGTTTATGATTCTACTGTATACAAATAATTAATGTTTACCTCAAATATGGTTTTTTATTAGGTTTTGTACTACAATCTGCTGTTTATTATAGTATTAATTTTTGTTGTAGTGGGTATGTTTGCTGTTTGAATTATTGCTTTGAGGAAGAAACAGAGTGCTGTTGCTAGGAGAACAAAACTTACCTTTTAGCAGATATGCTGGATTTTACTCTTTATTGTGGAATTGCTTTGTGATTTTTTTAATTTTTTTTTTTTTTACTAAAAATGATTTAGAATTTTCATTTAAGTCTATCTTTTTTTTGCTTAGAACTGGGTTTCCTTGTTGCATGTAGTTTCTCATCTATGTGCTAGTAGGTCTGACATTTTCTAGTTTGTCATATTTTCTTGTGAAAATGTAATTTAACATAATGCATGTAATGGCTGTATAGTTGTGCTTTATCTTGGTCAGACAAAGAAGCAAAATATGAATTGCCAGACAGAAATATTTTGAGGATTATGCAGTAATAACGCTTTCTTATTCTCAGCAGATCATGCAGCAAAAGAGCCGGTGGAGGATACAGATCCAAGCACTCTTTCCTTAACAATGGTATGTATTTCTGGTCTAATGCAGTTAAAATCATTATAGCTCTCTACAGTTATGTCATGCAGAAGTGAAGTAAAACATTCAAGAATGTCAGTTCAAACCCTGCAGATATATATATAGGGGTTTGCTTATCCATATGATTGTATAAACAAATTTCAATTTACTAACCCTGTGCAATTAAAGTGTGAATAAAAATACCAATAGGTATTTAAGCTGAATTGGATGCAATCAGCTGAGCTGTCCATGGGAGAGCCTCTAGAGGCTGACATTCTTCTGTCTATATGGGTTGGAGGGATAAGGAAACCTACCTAAGGCTAAAAATTTCAATTGTACTAAGTTATTACTCCTTCCTGTACCTATGTGAGTTAAAGTCACGGAAAGGTAAGACCAAACAGCAGTGGCTTACAGCAGGCATGGGTGAACCTAGGGAGAGACCAAACAGCACTCTCTAGTGCTTGCTGGCAAACAGAGTAACACCATTTATGACAAGTTTTTGTGTCTTAGGGTATTAAACATGCCAGTCTTATGCTGAGACAAGGCGTATATCAGGTAAAAGTAATATGAAATTCTGTGAAGTCTTTTAAGAGTTTTTAATGTTGCTATGGATTGCTTACTCTGGGGAAAAGTTACAGTGCCATGTAGCCCAGAGAGGACTGTTGTCTAATGTAGTTATGTAAACAGCTTGAAATGCGTTGGTTTATTTTATGCATGGCAAGTGAGCAAGCTATTGCTTTGCCTTGGTGTTTTCATCCCATTTTGAAGCTTTGCAACAGGGAGTAGGAAATTGAAAATTTCACTCGTACTTTAAATGCTGATCCTTCACTGGGATCCATTATTGCAGCCTGTGTACATGCATTTGTGTTAGCAGGTTTTAATAAAAGATATAGACTTTGTGATTGTTTTTGTGGACTGACTAAATTGGATGCTGTGTTTTGCTAAGGGGGAGTTTTTTTAAAAGGTGAGGGAAAGTTGCTATGTCTAAGATGAATGAAAGTTTGTTTACTCGCCTCCCCCCCTTAAATTAAGATGTCTTTAATCTGTTTGCTTGGTTACAAGCTTCTATAAAAGCCACACCTACTTTTACATAAGGATAGGGGTCATAGGGAAGGAGGTAGATTTCAGGTAAAGTAAGTTATAACATGCCTGGAAATCAGCAGTTATCCCCTTAAATTCGGTAATAATAGTTTTCTATTGCATCTTAATCAGCTTCTTAATTTTAGAGCAGAAAGGAAAAATATTTTTTTTCTTTCAGTACAGTAACGTTTTAGTAAAAGCTTATATCTGCTAAAAGAACTTTTGAAGTCATCTTTGTTCCTCCTGGTATGCATTACCTTTTCTAGATTATCTTGCTACTTAAATGCAAAATTTCTTTCGCAATCTCTGCTTTTTCACTAAAAAGTAATACCTTTAAAAATACTGCAGCAAAGCAGCAATCTCTATTACTTTTGCATGTGCTAATCAGTAGTGTTAGCAGCATCTCAATTCCCACATAAGAAGAGTGTTACTATATCTAATTGTAGACAGATCAACTAGTAGCAATTTAAGAGATACAACTATAATTATGCAGTTTTATATACTCTTTCTCCAGCACAATTACATGCAAAATAACAAGCATCTGTTTCTCTTGCCTTTTTGTGACAGACTGAAAAATATCCTGTCCAAGACACAGGAGTACCTAAAGGTAAGTACCGTGAATTCTGCCTATTCAGGTGTCATAGATCTGTGGTGTTACATGCAATAAAACCATTGGTGTTATCCAACAAATTGAAATACTCTTACTTTTTCCTAGATGTTTATGTTTTAAATGTAGTCTCATCTTCTGTATATTTTTAAGGTCAATTTGGTATGTATATATAACTTTTGAAATTTCCTTCCAAAGTTTAGTTTTGATCTAAAAGTCAGGCTAAAACTATCGTCAGAAGATCTTGGGTCTCAATCTGGAAGGAAAATACAGTGGTGCCATTGAAAAACAGTGTTCAGAGAACAGATGGTAGAGACATGATAATGTTAGAAGGTGGCTTTGAAGAGATTACCAGTGCTTTCAGGTTATCAGAAATACAATCCAGAAATACTTCCCAGGTCTCTTGCCTCTTATTGTATTCTCAGCCCTATAACCAATTAACTCTTCATGCCATCTTTTCCCTTCAGCAGGTATTAATACCATCTACTTGGGAACCTAATATAGGTCCACTCTGAACAAGTTCCTGCCTCTCCTCGCTGAAAATGGAGTGAGTGCAGGTTCTGTATTGCACTGAAGTCAAATACTTGGATTGCTCAGTGTGAATATCCCCTTTATGATTTCCTTGACATGTGGGGTGGGGTTTTTTGTTATCCCAGGCTTCACCGTTGGCTTTTGTCCAGGGAATGCACTGGCAGGGGCTTAGTTGAGGAGTGCTCTGCAGGCAGCGTGTTCTCCATCCTGTGTGGCACAGCAGGTCTGCCACGGGGACAGACACAGGAAACTATGCAGAAGTTAGTCACAATGGAAACTTTTGCTGAGGAGTGTTAGCAATATTACCCCTACGGTTAAAGAAAGGTTAGAGGCTGTTTTGGGGGCTTGAGGCAGCCAGCCAGAAGTGCTGCTCAGTAGGGAAGGAGAATGCAGGATGAAAACTATTTGAAATTGTAAACTACCTTCTGTTTGTTTGCAGGCAAGTGGTTTGTTCCTTCAGAATTGTTTATTAACACTAAAGCAATTTCTCTAACATTCTTTTCCATGTCCTGTTTTTTATTTCACCCGTTACATTAGGTCCTCCTCAAAGTTAATTAGATGAATTCCTAAATTTCAAATTTGTCAAAATTGTTTGAAATCTAAGATTGCATGTTTTAAATGCATTTAATTTAAAAATGAAGGCTGAGAGGAAGTAGAAATTTCATCACTTTTTGTAGAAAGGAAATGAACTGGGTTTATTTTTAATTTTAGTTTCTGCTTCCTCTTGCTAAGTGTAAAAAAGATGTAAGTACTAATATAGCTTTTGACATTTCCCCTTTGGAGTTGAAAGTGATACAAAAACCTCATAATATTCTGTTTGTTTCTGTGATTTAAATTTTTTTCAACGAATGACTTTTCATAACTATTTCTATAAAAATACAGACTTAGAAATATGAATCTGTGAGCTAAAAAGTGTTACAGATGTGCAGGTCTGATTCTGTGTAACACAAAATTATGTTTGCTTCAGATTCAATGTTTGAATAGACAGTACATTGGCTGGGGGAGGGCTGTTATGTTGCTTTTATAGGTCAATTAATGGACCATTTTGGGGCCATAACTTATTAAACTCCTTAGCACCCTCTACCAATTATGAATTAAAGGTGAGTTGAGGAAACTTTTCATCTTGCAGAACTATGCTTAATGTTTATATCATGTTTCGATTATAATTCTACCTCCGCTTAAATATAGAACAAATTTCACACATAATGTTTCCACACAAATGAAGTGGAATTTTGATGCCCATACTCTGCATTTTCAGCCTGACTTTTTTTTTGGTTGTGTTTTGTTGGGTTTTTTTCCTGTCTCTGGACCTACAGTCATAAAGAATAAAGATGGTCCATATTAAACATTTACCCTGCTGGGGGTGGAATACTACTTGGCTTTAAGTTTTAACAGTCTTATAAAACCAGAAAAAGAGGAAAATAATGATTTTGTTGGTTTTTTTCCTTGCAAGTGTAAGGATTAAGTCTTTGATTCAGATCAATTTCTTGAGTGAGATAAGGAAATACGTCTTCTTTCTGTTATCTGATGATTCATAAAGATAATAGCTGTTCTTCAATGAGATCTTACCACTAAACAAACAGCAAATGGAAATGTACCAGCACTACAAACATAGGCACCACCACGGAGAGTTCTTGTGTGTAAAAATGTGGAGAATATAACCCCTTTTAAGCTCGTGTTAATGCTTGGTCAGCACCTGACCCAGAGGAATTATGCAAATGGCTTGAGGATGAGGACCTTATTAATCATGCAAAGTGAAATTTGGCTGTTTGCACAAGGTTCACAAAGGGCTTATGTATCTCTTGTACCCCATTTTGAGGGCTGAAGTGAAGCTTGAAAGGTCAATAGAGTTTGTGCTGTACTGAGGAATGTTGTGCTTTTCAGTGGACTCCTGGGGCAGTTGATAAACAGACTTTGAAATGGATTATTTCAGTGCTTCAGAAAACTGTGTAGTAGAGATAAGTAGGATGAGCCTAATTCACCAAGGGGCAGCATAAAAGGTAAATATTTGTGTAGTACATATTTCAACAATTATCAGTGTAAGTGCAATGAGAAAAGCAAAGCAGAAATTAGTGACTTGCGAAAATTATAGTGACTTGCGACAGTCGTCTTCAGCCTACTTTGATGTATTGGTTCAGTTAATATTCTCTGGTCAGCTTTCTGAAAGAAGAACCTGACTCTTACTTCAAAAATAGTGTGGTGGTTGTTTAAAAAACAACTGCTACACTAATAGCTAAGTTCTGCAAGGATTATTTTTCTTCACGTGGTCATGCTCTGTATGATTGTTGCAGTCTCTGCCAATTTAATATTTGGGGCTTTTAATGCAGCATTTCCCAGTGACTGATCATGTTATGGAGTTAAATTTTGTATGCTAGACATCAATAATTTATGTTTGATAGTCTTACTATTTAAATTTGTATTTGGGTGGAAGACTAGTGTTTCACAGTCTTTGTCTTAGATGAGGAATACCTAACAGATCAAGTTACATTGGAAATTGCATCTGTGAACATCAAGACCCTTACGTCAGATTCTGGCCTAATTCAACAGGTAAGAAAAATGATAACTGAATGTGAACTAAGTTATTGTTGTTGATTAAATAAGAACGTTAACAAATAAATATATTTTCAGACTATATCTGGAGAGCATGGAATTACTCAGTAAAACAGACCAGAAATAGGCTCTCTTTCCAGGAGTTCAATGAAGTGAGCTTTTGTGGAGAAGAGCTGAAGAAAGGTTATTTCATCATTAACGTGTACTTTGTAATTTAAATAGGTTTTGATCAGTGTGTAGATGCTCTGAAGAAGAGCTGACAAAGAGTTAAGGCTTTGTCATGCATGAATAAGTGAAGAAGTAAGGAGTTCTAGGTTTTGGACTCCTTGTGTTTTGCCCTTAGGGAGGCATTTGGCTATTCTGCTTTAACTCTGGGACACTGCTCTTCCTGTAGTGGTAGCACTCTCCACTGTTTGTGAAATCTCACATTGCTGTAGGGTGGGCAATGCTGAGCAACCCCCATGCTCCATGGTTACCATCTTTCAAGTGAATGCTATTTGCTGAATTTCAAATTGATTCTCTTTGGGTTGAGCAGAAAACTTGGAGAAGAGAAATGAATGGGCATTTTTCAGCGAGACGAAGAATTAAAAGGAGTTCCTTATGCCAGAGTCCGATCTGAATTTCATGAGAAACAAACATGGGTTTGGTATGCATTTCACAGATGATGGAGGTAACGGTCTCATTCCCATCATCAAGAAGAGAGCATTTATTGCTAGCTTAGAATCAGTATAGTTATTTCAGTGTATTAGGGTGTTAATGGTTCTACAGAGCTGGAAAACTTTCTGCTTATCTTCTCACTGCATAGGCTTTGATTAGACCTGTAGAGGTTGATTGGATTTTAGATGTGGGCAAAAACCATTCTTGCTTAATGCCTTCATTTCATGGGGAGTAATACCGCATTGTCTTATTGCAATTACAATACAAGAAAATGATCTTGAATAAACCTGAGTGCATCTGACTTGATAAAAGTGGATAATAACTGATCAGTAAAAATACGAATTTTGAACACAGATGTATGGCACAGGTAAGTATCCCTGGTTTTCTTTGTACTTTTTGCAGTACTAGCCACTCTTGTTATTTTTTATCACAAGACATGAGTATAATGACATCTCTTAAAGGCATTTAGGTATTAGCTTTCACAATACAGTTTGAGCTTTCATGAATTCATAAAGCCTGAGAAATGTTACTAAGTTCAGGACAGCAACTTAGCTATTGCAAACTAAGTGAACAGTATCTACTCCCCCCGCCCACCCTCTTGTTTTTATTTGCTTGTTTCTTTCTTTTGAAACTTACCTCTGGGGAGGCTGAGCTGTGATGGGCAGCTCCTCATTCTCCCAATGAGCTACCCTTCTGGGGAGTTGCTCCTCAGGCCTCAGTAATAATGTTCTACCTTTTTAAGGATTTTGTGGGAATGGAGACTGATGACTATAACAGGATATCCAGATTTAATTTTTCTTAAGCTTTAGGTGCTCACATGTTGCCATGAAGGCCAAGTTCATGTTTAAAAAGCTCTGTCCAGAGAAAGCTTACGTGGTGCCAGTGGAAAAGTAAACTACTAGAAAAGTAAACTACTAGAAGATAATGGCAAGGATTATTCTGTTGCAAGTGGCATGTGCAGTGTTAGATTTCTCTTGAGCAGAGAGCAGACATTTTGTGGGGTGAATTGATGTTGCATGTGCGATCTTGCAGTTTTCAGGTAATAAAGAAATGCTGAAAACAGCATGCAAATTTTTCCTTTCCTAACAAAGTCTTTAAATATTTTGGGGATAGTTTACCTTCTTTATAATTGGACTGTGAATGTATGCATGTTCATCACATCAACTGAAACTGCCTATATTCTATTTTTAGTGGATTCCTTAGTAAAGAAGGTCTAGCACGTTGGAATAGAATATCTTATTACACTATATTGTTACTCAGTTGACTTGTGTTTGCATGCACAGCCTGCAAAATGTTAAGAAGCCTGCTGTGATAGTTTTGGAAGAATGACGCAATACAAAAAAATCAACAATACTTTATAGCAGCTATCTAAGGGGAAAATCCCCTTCTGCTTTAATCTTTAAATCCTCAGCAGAAGAAAGCTATTTCACCTGGCTGCACACCCGCGTAGTTAAAGGAAGGGCAGCTGCAGTTTCCCACAGTTCTAGGATCAAGGTGCTGTCCTTCCAGTTTTTAGATGTTGCTCTCTACATACTAGAATTGAAATGTTACAATGTGTGTTGCAGTCTCAAGCTGCTAAGTAATTTCATTATGTTTAATTAGCAGGCAAAAAGCCACTGAGGGAATGTTTACTTCAAACAGGAGGGTTAGACGTGAACCAGCAGAAATGTTCAAGTCCACCTGTTGTCTAGAAAAGCTTCCTATGTATGTAAAGAAATTTGTAAAAAAAGCTCCTTCACTTTTCCTAGACCAATGAAACAGTCCCTTACTGCATGTTGTAGGCAAAATTCTAATTTTTTTCATTACAAAGCATTTAAAAAAATCTTTTTAATCAAGCCATATAAATTGTTGAACAGCTGTTGAGGGATTAAGAACAAATTATTCAAAAGATGTAACCCCATAGCATGTCATTAATAAAGATGACATTGTTCAGTGGATACAACCAACAGGGCAGTTTTGTGAGCCAAAGCATGAAAATGCTGCCTGAAAAGACTGCAGATTGTCACTATTTCCTCAAAACCAGATATATTCCCTGTCTGACTTTACAAGTAGCTTGGGATTCTTCTGCAATCTCCTGCCACTTGTAAATTAGCCAAGTAGTTATTCTGGTGTTCAAATAACATTGTTTTGATTTATATTTGTTTTCTGCTTTGTAGCCAGAAGACAAAGACACGCAAAGCCATAATGACAAATCGCTTTCAGGTAATATGTCAGCTTTACTGTTCTACATATTTTATTCCTAGATTTTCTTTAAAGTACTTTATTAAAAACTGCTATTTGTCATAACCAAGAACTGTCTGGGTAGTCAATGGTTGTGCTCATTTCATTACCAGTGTCATTTACAGCTTCCTTTTTGTTCTAAAGGGGGTGGTGATCTATAAAGCAGACCGCACTAAATGTGTAGATTGGGCTTTCCAAATACATCTAGTACATCCACCTTTGGAAGAAATCTGTAAACAGCTACCTGGAGAGAGTAGAAGCTGGCAGTGGGCTGTGGGCAGGGGGCTTACCCCATAATTGTATGAGCTTACCTGGGGGGGGGTGTGGGGGGTGTGGATGATACACAGCCCTGTTAATCTAACAGTGAACAACTGAGAATTTCCTGTTAGTAAAGAAACTTGTCCTATCATGTAGCATTAGGATCATGCAATTAGGTGGGTAGGTCATCATTTGCCCATCAGTATCTAACACAAGGCATCTTAGAAAAGCAGGATTCTTTATAATGCTTTTGATAGTCTGCACACAGTATAGCATAAGAAGCAGGTTGGTTTAGTTTTGTTTACCTATAACTGTGCCCTGTGTTTTCTTTACCCTTTCTTCCCTGCTTCTATTGGAGGACAAAACTTACTCTGGCATCCTTGCAAAGCAAAATAAGATGAAATTCAGATAAGGTGCTCTCCTGCCCTTTGAGCTCAGCCAGAACTTTGATTGGATTACATTCATTTTGTCTTGTTTCTATAACTAAATCTTGGTATAAGTGCAAATTTTGTCTCTCTTCAGCAAGAGTTTAGGGTGCACAAGAACAACAGAATATTTCACATATATATTTCTGTAGAGAACAGCTGCAAGGCCTGTGGAATACCTGTAAGCAAAGATGTCACCAGAACATGTTTCCCTTTAACAGGGAATCTAAGCATTTGTATGAAGTTATGTGTCTGTAGCAGTGTTGTTGCTGCATGTCCTAACTTGTTGAAAACTTCAGAAGATGTCTTTAGCCTGCTAAAAAAGCAAGCCGATGAGCAATGTTACAAAAATAACAATAGCCTGTTCTTCCCTTAAAAACAAAAAGCAAAGTGCATGCAGAAGCTACATTCAGCTGAGTTGCTTTTATCAGCACTAATATTCAGAATAAAAAAACCCACAATTTGACGGACTTTCTGGAATTTTCACACAATCTGACAATAATTACTGCAAATGAAAAAAAAACAAACCAAAAAACCCTTAACAAATGCTGTTGTCTGTATGAGTAGGTGGCACTGATTACCAGATTTGCCCTTAGCCAGAGATACAGTTCAGGTCTCTTAGACCAGCACTGATCCAGCACTTGTAAATTGTGTGTCACTGTTTTCTGTTGTTGTTTTTAATCACTCACTTGATTAATATCAGTTTTCTCATTGTAGTGTCCCTTTTTCAAAGAGTTTTACCCCAAGTAGGACCAGTTACTTCCCTATTTCAAGCTGTACTATGATGCTGGAGGGCAGAAGCTTCAGAAAGTGCTTCTAGGCTGTGTCCATTATCTACTACTCTTTGGAGATACCAAATTCTACCTGCCTTCAAAAATGAGTAGGGAGTGTTCAGGTCCTATCTGCAGCCAAAATGCTCAAACAATGCCCTATACCACTGCAATGTTAAAGGTCTTAGCATTAGTATTTAACTAGAAACATGACTAGAACTGGTTCTGCATGCTTTTATGGGTTATTAATATATCATATAGTCTGATAGCACCACATTGTTCACAATGCTGGGGAGATATTGACTGTTGTGTGTGGGAGACCTCTAAATGGCAATTTTCAGTCTTTGCTGCAGATTTTAGAACGTATCACCACCTACTTCCAGCAATTTGGTATTTTTATTTTTCTCACACATGGAGGAGTATGCACTTTATTCCTTTCTATAATGTACCTTAAACAGGCTTGCTTGGTAGAACAGGGACAGCTTTTATTGTAAGAGCCCTTACAAAGCAAAGGAACATTTCCACTTTTTCATTGTGTTAAAGTACTAGATGTTAGTTGTGTTTGCAGCTGTCAGCAGAGATTCTCCTGGTGCAAATATTTCACGTTGTTATGAAGGCAGCAGCCCGGAAGTGCAAAACCTTTTCCTTTGTGCTACACATATGTATACAAAATGCACATAATGCGCACATAAGCCTGTTGGTGATGTAAGCAGGGGTTATGACAGATTCAAGGAAGCAACGTAGTTCCCAAAAACAAAAAAGGGGAATATCCCTGCTCACATACTGAATTGAATTGCATGCCTTTTCTATAAAAGTATGAATATGGTACTTTCAAAATTACTGTCCTTTTGATTATAGCCACAGAGTGTAGTGAAGAGAGAAGTCTTAGAAAGTTAATTTCATGAGTACTTCATAAGGAAAGGTATTATATCTCACTATTCTGACTTTTTCAGAAATGATTCACAGGAACATAATACTCATCAACCCTTTGTGCTTTTAACTTTTTGTTCCTGGTGAAACCTCAGCAATAGATCCTAACTTCTCCCCATGTAATGGTTTTCACTGCAGATCTCAAGAAAACCTGCAAGGAAAATGGCACCTGCTCCTTGTGCTTATTCCGTGCACCGACCATCAGTGACATGCTCAATGATGAGGACTTGTTGTACACAGTGAGGCTAAAGCTGGATCCCTGCCACCCAACAGTGAAAAACTGGAGAAATTTAGCAAGCAAGTGGGGGATGACTTATGATGAATTGTGTTTCCTTGAACAGAAGCCCCAAAGTCCCACCTTGGAGTTCTTGCTACGGAATAGTGACAGGACTGTGGAGCAGCTGATTGATCTCTGTAAATTTTATAAGAGAATTGATGTTGTGAAAGTGCTGCTGAAATGGGTAGAGGAGGAATGGCCGAAGAGAGGGAACAGAACTTACCAGAATGACTTCTAGGTCAAAGAAAGTTGTTAGTTCATACACGTTAAACGCTGGGACTAGCTGCCACTAGTACATGGGAAGTTTCCCTTGCAAGAGGGAGAGAGCCTGTACTGATGGTTTGTATACTGTGTAAGCTTTATGTACTGTATACACATATATATGTTCTGTGCCCTCAGGGTTGCAAAGATAACCTTCCAAAAATGGATGGAGTAATGCAGGTTGTGTTCTAGAGTCTACAAATGCCTTCAGTTTCTTTGCTGCTGTTTGTAGCCTTCCTAAGCAGAAGAGGAATGAAAAAGCCAGACCACTGGTTTTACTGCAGCAGTTGTGAACCATGTCAGTTGTGTGCTGTTGCTATTGGGAAAGCCACAATTAGAAGGCAAGTCTCTTGGCCTTTCTGGCAGCCCTTCCACAATTTTATATGTTCTACCTTGTAGAAGATGAGAGGTTATTTTTTTTCTTTCCTTTTTTTTTTTTTTTAATATTTTTTAAGCTTTATGACACTGTTTTTGGCACAGAAACACCTCAGTGTTCCAAGCAGCAGTTTGGACTTGCATGTTACAACTAATTCAATGTTTCAACATCACATTCAGGCAATTTAAGCTTTAAATCTCTTTTATGAGCAAGAATAGATGTTAAACAAAATAATTACTTGCATAATTCTACGTCATAGGGCATATATTTGCTATAGAAGAAATCATGCAATTCAGAGAGACTTTCCAGCCCATAACCACTAGGGACCAAAAAAAACCAATTCGAATGCTTTATACTTAAAATTACTTTCCAAAGTTTTGAAGACAATATACACTCTGAGTGCACTTATCTGTTTATCTCAAATGCCTCTCACTTCGCAATGTGAGGTGACGGCTAATGCCTCACCCACAGTATATTAGTAGTATTGAGTATAACTTCCCTTTTCACAGGCTGTGGTTTTCTTTACAGTTCTGTGTGTTGACCTACTTTCTGCCTCACACCAAAGTAGTTGCACACTTCTGTGAAACTAGCAAAAGTTTATGTATTGATTAAAGCCACTCCAATGGGAAATTAACAGGTGAATTCATCTACAGTCCAGGTGGATGGTTATTAAAGCACTTACAGTGGTTTAGACTGATATTTCTCAAAGAATTTTGATACTCTGAATTACACTGTTTACATTTTAAATACTTTAGAAATCGGTCTTTTTCCTACCATTCTTGTGTTCTAATGTTTTAAAAAAACTTCTGAAAAATCAGTTATACAATATGACCTATAAAGTACTTACAGCTATAATGCCACACACAAAAATGTTGTGACTTAAAAATACTTCTAGTTGCTACCCTTACTAAAAGTATCTCAGACAATACTAGTATGTACATAGGTGTTTATACCAAAGCACTGGTGAACAGTATGTCAAGATGTGGGGCAAAACTAGAATGGGGTACAGGTTGATGCACTGTTTACTTTTCTCAAGTAGAAATGACTAAGAATTAGTGGCAAAGCTGAGGGAAGTCTAATGCTGTATGCTGAGTTTCTTCCTGTAAGAGAATGAAAAGGGACCTCAAGTAATACTATGCTATAGATACCGAGCAATATGGTTACAGAGAAGCTAGAAGTAAAGACTAACATTTTCAATGTCAGGCACTAGTTCTGGGGTGGCATAAATTAGCTTTAGTTTAGTGACTTCAGAAAGCTGAAGATCTAGTTTCAAGGTGAAAAGACTGACCTAAATTTGAGGTTTGAATTTTTTAATTTTTTTAAATCTTGTGGAAGACTGGAATTTTTAATAACTTTTTTTTTTTTAACCATTCCTCAAACAAGCTGCTACTTTTTAGAACAGTAAGTTTTCTAGCCATATTTTAAAGAGGAAATTGTACTGCTGTATATTGTTGGGGCTGCAGTTCAAATGTTTTGTGTTCTTCTAGGAACAGGGGTTTCCCGATAGATGTCTGTCAAATCTAACTTTTGCAAATAATCTTCTGTCTTTAGTTAGGAGCTCTAGAATCAGCTTTGAGGACTACTGCTGTGGCTGGGCTGCCTGCTATTTTCAATTTCTACAGAGGCATCCACTGTGTATGTGCAAATAGCTCATAATGCAGCTTGTCCAACATAATCCCCATACCTTGGGCCTACTATATGCACAATTTAGGATTATGTGTCTGTGTGTTAAATTGTTATGAGTGATGAGTGCTGGCATGTGTGCCAACAGCTTTTCTCTCCTATAACATACCACAGGTATATGTGTGTGGTGGTAGAGTATGCTCTGCTTTGGTAGATCTGGTCCAGCAAGGAGCTGGAGTCCTCACCTAAGACTCACAGTGGGAACATGAAATGATGCAGCAGCATTTCTGAATCAAGATGCTCAACTGAAATCTACCACTTTTCATGTTTTCTGGCTAAAACTTGTAATTTTGAAGAAACACTGTTGTCTTGTGGAAATGAGTTCTGATCCCTTGAAGCTCTTGAAAAGTCCATGTCAGCTGCAAGGATTTATGTCTGATGGAAATAAAGCTGCTTCTGAGAGTTCATATGTGGATTCTATATAAATTCAACACTGAAGGTTGAAAATGTTAGCCTTAAACTTCATCACACACTGGATTACTCATTGGTATACTTGAAATATTTTTTTCCTCTTTGTATGGCATGAATTGAGATGTACACACTTTTTTTAGTTTTATATCTGTTTACAAGATATTGGGTCTGAGTGTTCAGTTTATTCTTATATCTTCTGTTATGATGTATACTATTTTTAGAAGAAATATAGATTGTCAATGTTTGACTTTATTGTATTTGTTTTTATTACAGCTAGGAAAACAACCGTTTTCCTTCTCACCAGTCACCTTGGAACCACTGAGCTATCAACTAGTTCTGCTGTGTAAAAAACCATCTTGTATACAAGATTCATGGTGTCTTAAAGCACCTATGCTTGCGACAGATACTGCTGTTCAGGGAAGGAAGATGCACTTTTTTAAAAACTTTTCCATACGAAAAATGAGTTAATTTTGATAAGATGATGAACAAAGATGTTTATCTAGAAACTTGCAGTGGAATTATTAACTATGGGGAGGTATGAAACCTACACTGGGTGAACTCTTCCTGAATTAATAACCAATATGGTAATGAAGGTTAGAGTATCACATGGACACTGAAAATGCTCAACTAGACTATCAGTTTTGTTCCATTATATCTTTCTCCTATTCACATACAAGACCCACTTTCCCTTGAGGGATTTCCAGTTCTTTGGCTGCCATCCCTATGCCTGCAGGATAATCAGTGGCCCTTCCTACCCACTTCAGCTTCTATGAAGATGTCCAAACCAATAAATTCTTTCATTCCTGCAGCTTTATCTACGACACGGTAAGCCTAATAACTGTTCTTCAACAGCAAAGGTACAGTCCTGTGCTCTAGGAGCCCCTAGTTTTGCTGTAAGGTCAACTATGGGGCATCCCCAACAGAATGGTGACAGTATCCAGTGGCCTTACTCACTGCATGCACTTCCCTTTGATCTGTGGAGAGGAATGCAAGATGGATTTGTGGCTGCCCTTTGGAAGCCTACCATGAAGGATAGGGAAGACAGCACGGCCCCAGGTGCTTGCTTGGAAGTAAGTTGTACAGAAACTGTAAACCATACTTCTTCCTGAATCACTGCTGAATAATGGAGAGTGGCAGCTCAGTCTGGGCTGTGCTTCGTGCAAAAGACTGCGTGTTTTTCACTGTCTCAAACTGACTGCCTCCCACAGTTCCAAGTCAAGCTGTTAGCAAATGGTAAAAAATGTAAATTCTGCCTTGTGGTGGTTTCAGTTAGGGTAACACTGTTGACTCGTGGCCAGACATAATTGGAAATTGTTTGTAGGACAGCAGAATTGTTTAAAACAAGGTCAAAGAAAGTGCATGGCATTTATAATAATATAAAGAGCAGCCTACTTCTGTAATTTTTGCAGCATATCATGTGCTTTCTCCATGAAGGAAAAGCAATTAGTTATTCATAACTAATTTCAATATATCTTGTAAGTCTTAAATTTTGTGTCAGTTTTGGACAGTAGAGCAGAGCGGCATTAAATGAGGACTTGGGCTTGTTGCGTGTTTTGGCAGAAAAGTGCTTTTCCTTGCCCCTGAGCTCAGCTAGTCCTGATTGCATGGCTATGGTCAGTTGCTAGCCTTAGCTGGGTAGGGAAGGTATGGATCTACTGGTCAGACAGGCTGAATATGAGGAGCACTAAGAAGAATTTATTTGGAAAGGTGGAGTCTGTAGTACTTGTAAGCCTGTACATTGGCCAGGAACTGGGACTGAGTCATCTTAGAAGAAACTGGTGGCAAAGAGGAACTGACAGACCTGGGAAAGGCTTGCCTGTACCTTCTGTTGGGGCAGGGGCAATTAAAACAGCCAGGCAGACTTTACTAGTTGGTTTGATCTCTGTATTTTACCTTTGTAGGGTGGTGATTCTTGATTTCAAAGGCAGGTCATTGGGGTAAATGTATATTTGTTACTGCGGTAATCAGAGTTGCATCAAAGAATCTTAAATGTCAGAAAGATAAAGCAGTGCAATTCTTGTTAGGATGGGAGGCCTTTTTGAACTCCGACAAGAAAATGTATTGGTATGCTGGGTTTGTTCAGGCTTTGTTTACTGGCCTTCACAGTGCTATGAAGATGAGGATTAAAATTGGAGAAGAGATGAGAAAGAAGTAGCTTCTGCCAGAAATAATCAGTAAGACATAATGTCTATGGTGTTAACTTTCTCTTTCCTCTGATTTATGTATACAAACAGTTTCCTTGACTGAAAATCTTAGTTACTTAGAGCTGCATCTTTCTACTTTTTTTGAGAAAATTCCAAACAAAAGGCCAGATGTGCTAGTAACTTGGAGAATAGATGTGTTCTGTATATCTGTGTACAGCATGAGATGGCTTCATGATTTAGGCCCAGCCAGCAACAAAGCACCACCCAGCTGCTTGCTCACTCCTACCCCTGGTGGGATGGGGAGGAGAAAATGTAACGAAAGGCTTGTGGGTTGAGACAAGGGCAGGCAGGGATCACTCACCAGTTATGGGTATGGGCAAAACAGACTCAACATGGGGAAAAAAACCAAAATCAATTTAATTTGTTACCAGTCAAATCAGAGTAGGATAATGAGAAATAAAACCAGATCTTAAAAACACCTTCCCCCCACCCCTCCCTCCTTCCCAGCTCAACTTCACTGCCGATTTTCTCTACCTCCTCCCCCCCAGCAGCGCAGGGGGATGGGGAATGGGGGTTGGGGTCAGTTCATCACACGTTGTCTCTGCCGCTCCTTCCTCCTCAGGGCACGACTCCTCACACTCTTCCCCTGCTCCAGCGTGGGGTCCCTCCCACGGGAGACAGTTCTCCACAAACTTCTCCAACATGAGTCCTTCCCATGGGCTGCAGTTCTTCACAAACTGCTCCAGCATGGGTCCCTTCCACGGTGTGCAGTCTTTTAGGAGCACACTGCTCCAGCGTGGCTCCCCCACGGGGTCACAATTCCTGCCAGAAAATCTGCTCCAGCGTGGGCTCCTCTCTCCACAGGGCCACAGGTCCTGCCAGGAGCCTGCTCCAGCGTGGGCTTCCCACGGGGTCACAGCCTCCTTCGGGCACCCACCTGCTCCAGCGTGGGGTCCTCCCTGGGCTGCAGGTGGAGATCTGCTCCACCGTGGACCTCCATGGGCTGCAGGGGGACAGCCTGCCTCACCGTGGTCTTCTCCACGGGTTGCAGGGGAATCTCTGCTCCGTGCCTGGAGCGTCTCCTCCCCCTCCTTCTTCAGTGACCTGGGGGTCTGCAGGGTTGTTTCTCTTACATGTTCTCACTCCGCTCTCTGGCTGCTGTTTCTGTACCCCCTGCAACTTTTTTTCCTTCTTAAATATGTTATCCCAGAGGCTCTACCACTATCACTGATGGGCTTGGCCTTGGCCGGCAGCGGGTCCGTCTTAGAGCCGGCTAGCATTGGCTCTGTCGGATATGGGGGAAGCTTCTAGCAACTTCTCACAGAAGCCACCCCTGTAACCCCCCCCCTACCAAAACCTTGCCACACAAACCCAGTACAGGTATCTTTCGCCAAGCAATCTGCTTTGCTGCTCTTTAATCTGAATAGCTCTTCTGCAGTTCTCCTCAAAAGAAATGTTATCATACCTTTCTGTGAATGAATCCTTCAAATCCGATACAGCTAAGCTGATGTACCCTTTAAGGTGGCAATCCTACAACTATTCGCAGAGCTCTAGCAAGTAGATATGATTTGGTACGGGGGTTTTGTGCTGGTTCATTGTATAATAGGAGACTGGGTATTATTTAGCCAAGATATTAAAATGGTCTTTGTGATGAGTGGCTGAGTGCCATTCTAACTTTGCTATAGCCATGTGCACTGCTTCCTGCAAGGCAAAGAAATACTGTAATGCCTGTAATTGAATGGGATACAGTGATACAATTTTGTGGGCCTTTTCTATTGCAACCTTTATTTTTGTCCTCATCTTTTCCCCATCCAGCGTTATCAACAGGGGAGCTTTAAGTAGCTCCTCTCTGAGCAGCTTATTGCTACACATCGCAAGCAGTAAAACTACGAGGGACTTCATTGCCCTATCTGCTTACTAGCCCCAGACAGCCAAAACCACGCTCGGTGAAGCCTGTGAGGGAACGGGAGGGTAGAAGCACAGCCCGCGGTCAGCGGTGTAAGATTTCCAGGTTTCAGAAACGCGACAAATGACCCAGTCGGCTCTGAAAACCACAATATATCGGTCTGGTCCCCGGAGACGGGTCTCGCTGGGAGGAGATGGGGTTAGGCTGTAGCGAGGGACCAACAGAGGAAAAGCCGAGCACCAAGGACGCGAAGGGTTCGCAGGGGAAGCCTGTGGTAGCGTTAAGGAGCTAAACGAACTTGGCGGCCAAGTCATTACTTCGCCGGTACATGGCAGCCCGCGAGGGATGTGCCGGAGCAGCGGCTCAGGGCCCCGCGGCTCCCGGACAGGCCCCGGCTGCAGGTCGGGAGCAGGCCCAGAAGCGGTGCGCTCCGGCACAGCCCTCGGCCGCGGCAGGCGGGGAGCGGCTGCTGGGGAGGGACGGAAGGAGGGAGGGAAGGAAGGAAGGAAGGAGGGAGGGAAGGAGGGAAGGAAGGAGGGAGGGAAGGAGGGAAGGAAGAAGGGAAGGAGGGAAGGAAGGAGGGAGGCAAGGAAGAAGGGAAGGAGGGAAGGAAAGAGGGAGGGAAGGAAGGAAGGAGGGAAGGAAGGAAGGAAGGAGGGAAGGAAGGAAGGGCGAACGGGCGGGCCGAAGGTCCGTCGCCGCGGCGCGCCCCGACGATCCCCCGGGGCCGGGGCGGGCACGCGGGGCGCGCCGTGCGCGGTGACGTCGGAGGCGGCCG
>NW_010972598.1:4495608-4566442 GCF_000737465.1 Haliaeetus leucocephalus | reverse complement strand
GCGGCGGCAGGCCTCAGCGCGCGGGGCTGCTAGTCACGGAGGTGCGTTGTGCCGATAAAGGGGAGCGGGGGGTAACGGCATCGGTAACCTTCCTCCCCACACCCCCCACCCCCCGCGTGTGTCTGCCTGTGGGGAGGAGGGGCTGCTGCGGGGCGGGCCCGGCTGAAGGAGGCTCTCTGTGGAGCCGGGGCTTCCTCGGAGCACGTTACGGCTGAAGCGGTCGCGGTTTCGTGTTTTACTGCTTGGTGAGACTAGTCCTGTGTCCTTCGAGCGTGTTGTAGTGTTGGGTTTATAGCCGGGGGCGGGGGGACGCCACTGGTGTTTTGTACTTTTAATTGCTTGCGGATGTCCGGGAGGGACCTTGCTTATTCTCTTTGCAGCAGTCTTGTTTGCCTTGGTGTAAAATCTAGCTTTGATTCTAAAGTCTAACCTCAGTTACCTTCGTGAAGGATGTTTTCTGCCTGCCACAGTGGGACAGTGTAGTAGCTGGTTGTTGGCCTTTCTGTTTTCGTGGGTTTTTAGTGAAGAGGTTTTTCTGCTGTTTTGCAACGTGTGAGATAACAGGAAAGCATACATACCTGTTTCAGTTCTACAACTATAGTCAGGAAACCTTAACTTAACAGTGTTGCAGACTTAAGATTTGGCGTAACGTGTACTGGCAGTGGTTCTTCTGACAAGGTTACAGGAGAACCTTGCAGTTGCATGGCCATCTTCCGTTTTGTCAAACAGAGCCTGAATTGCAGCTTTCCCTTGTATTGCGACATTTTCAATAAAAAACTAATAACCAAACAAAAAAACCCTCAACCTGTCACTTTGCCATAGTGCCACCTGGTCTGCCAAGACTGACAGTCGGCTCTGTTCCAGGATCCTCTCTCAGCAGGATCTAGATTGAACTTCCCTGGGTGCGCAACAGCAACTGGCGGCTGCTGGACACTGGGCTGTAGGTCTGGGTTTCATTTTTTTGGGTCTGGTCTTGGACTTTCTGATGCTAAAGGCAGAATTATTTTTTGCTTTGGTCTTGATTTCCCGTCAGTGTTCCCCTGTACAATGATGATTTTTATGTGGGTTTCTGTCTCAGTATATGTAATATCAGGAAGCTGCTGATGACATTGTGTACCCTAGTCACTGTCCCTTGTTAGAGTGGCACTTTATTTCTTTAACTAAGCCTTTAATTTTCGTATTTCAAAACTCCAGCAAATTTCTTGGAAAGGAAAGATGTTTGCATCTTGTCTTGTGCTGTTTAAAGTTATACCTTGGATAGTTTCACTTCACGTAGTTTCACTTTTGTTTCTTTCTCGTTAAAGTTTTGTTTTTTGGAAGGGATCCCTCCTTTGGTGCTGCCTAACCAGTGAGTCCTTTAAATACGCTCCAGCAGTGGTCACGCAGAACTGACAAACTTAAACTGAAGGAGGGAAGATGATGTCCTTGGATGGACCACGGAAGACAATCAGTAACCCGGTAACTCCCCTATCACGTCAACAACTTCTTCCTTGGGAAATGGGACTCTGCTGTTTTATGTTGATAGTTAGGACTCGTACTGTTTTGCACGGTGAGGGATGTTACCGAGAACTTGTTGTATCTATCACTCAGGCATTTGAGGGAGAGTGTCACAGGTGACACTGGGAGCTGGTGGTGTTCAGAAATTGTGCTGTAAGCAAATGGACGCTCCCACAACAGGACGAAGTTCTGTCGGCCTTGGAGGGTCCTCCTTTTTCATACAGCTTATATGGATGTCTGGCACTTTTGCAGAATGTGCTGGATCAAAGGTGAAAATATGATAAGCAGTGTTTTCACTCCTGATTCTCTGTAAACACGAGTGGTGCCTGGCAGCCCTTGTGAAATGTTTTTTTTCTGTTGTGCTTGTACCTTCAGTCTGAGCAATTAAACTTGGAATCTTTTTCAATAGTTGATATCTTACCCTACAATAAATCCTGTTTTGTAGGAAAGACTTGACCTAACGTGATTCAGCAATTGCAGAGAGCGGGTTTGGCAGAATGTTGTTTGCCTAGCTTAGAGTCTGGAGACTTTCTCAGAAAAACTCTAGTATTCTCATGATCTGGGGCAGCGGCCTGACACTGGCATGCGGCTAAAGGGGTGGGCTGGAGCTGTGTTTTTTGTTGTATCTTTAAAAAGGTGGTTCCTTTGAGTTTGCAGAAAATAGTATTTTTAACATTCTGTGCTAGAACTCTTTAAAAATATTAAAGTCTGTAGAGTATCTATGTGGATTGTACAGTAGCGCAGATCTGCACAGGACTTCCTTATCAGTTGCGACTTTGCACTGATACACACCTGTGCCCTCAGTGAATCTGATTGTTCAATCGCACTATATGGTCACTGCTTGCAAAGTGGATAGAGTTAGGGATGATGGGGGAATAGCTTCAGCTTTCTTCACCAGAAAGAACCCAGCTGGGAGAGGAAGGAAAGCAGTGTGGAGATTAACTAGAAGGTGGAAGGACTGAACTGTAAAAGGAGAAGGAGGATGAAAGTTGGTAGGTGGGGATTTTGGTGGGAGAGGAGGTGTGAAGAGGAGGATTAGGAGGTGTTTAGGACAAATAATCTGTGTAAGGGAGAGAGTAAGAGTTCTGCAAAACTGGGTGGCTGCAAGGGGACTGATGGGTATGATGGGTGACAAAACCAGGCTGGAGAATATAAAGGGGTAAACTAGGGCTTAGGCATCAAGAGCCTAAGGTGGGAATACGAGTGAGTATTTGGGGTTGGAATATGGAGGCAGAGTTAGGAAAGATTGTGCCGATGACCTCAGGACAGCCTCCAGACAAGGCCATGAGCAACCTGCTCTATCTGACATTGCTTTGATCAAGGCATTGGGCTAGAGACACCAGAGGTGTCTTCCAACCTCAGCCCTTCTGTGATTCTATCACCTGCATGGAGGAGGGCAGGCTATGAAGATTTCACTGTTTCAGTGAATTGTTCCATGAGCAATAAAACTTAAGAGCTTTATTACAGGTTTGAGTCTGAGATGTTGTCCTGGTTTTGGCTGGGATAGAGTTACTTTTCTTTCTAGTAGCTGGTATAGTGTTATATCTTGGATTTAGTATGAGAAGAATGTTGATAACACACTGATGTTTTCAGTTGTTGCTAAGTAGTGTTTACACTAAGTCAAGGAGTTTTCAGCTTCCCATGCCCAGCCAGCAAGAAGGCTGGAGGGGCACAAGAAGTTGGGAGGGGACACAGCCGGGACAGCTGACCCAAACTGGCCAAAGGGGTATTCCACACCATGTGATGTCATGCCCAGTATATAAACTGGGGGTGTTGGTTGGGTAGGGGGGGTGGATCGCTGCTTGGGAACTAACTGGGCGTTGGTCGGTGAGTGGTGAGCAATTGCATTGTGCATCACTTGTTTTGGATATTCCAATTCTGTAATTTTTATTATGGTCATTTTATTATTGTTATAATTATTATTTTCTTACTTTCTGTCCTATTAAACTGTTCTTATCTCAACCCACAAGTTTTACTTTTTTTTTCCCTGATTCTCTCCCCCATCCCACTGCAGGGCGGGGGGGAGTGAGTGAGCGGCTGTGTGGTGCTTAGTTGCTGGCTGGGGTTAAACCACGACAGATGTATTTCTTCATTACTGTACTGTTCTGAATCATCCAGAAAATCCTGCTTCCCTCTTCATGCCCTTTACTCCACTCATCTCGCAAGAAATATTGTCATGCCCCACCTGATGGGGCAGCTGTCCGCTACCCAGCAAGCTGGATGAAAGCTGTGTTATCACAGTCCTTTCCTCTACAAGACTGTAATCTGTCCTCTTGTTTTATGAAAACTAGCAGATATTAGAAAGAACTTGGATCTTTGAGACCTCTCAAATTCAATTGATGTTGATCAGTTGGCTTCAGAGGTAATTTTTGGAGGTCTGGAAGAGAGACGGGATGCTTGTAGATCATGTGATGTCACAAGCATGAGTCTTAATAAATGAGGAAAAATTAGTAGAAGAATGTCTTGAGATGTGAGGAAATTATAGGCACATTCTGTGATGACAAAACCTCATTAAGGCTGTAGTATTGCACCCAGGAAATGCTCTATTATGGCCTTGCAGATTCCATGTCTGAGCCTTTGAAGAGTTGATCTCAGAAGGCCAACCTTCTTTTCTCTTAAATAAATGCATCCTTTTGAATGTAAAGAAGTGTTTTTTGCCACAGCTTCTCTTCTGGGGTAAATAACGTTGATCCACTAGAGTGGTTAAGTCCCAGCGTCCCTGGTCTGTGTCTGTATGTTTCTCTGGTTTATCTTTGGAGACCAAACCGGTGATTTATTACTCTACTGCATTACTCAGAGCTACTACCCCTTAGGAGCAGTGTGTTAAAACTAAAATAATCAAGATACATTTTTTCTTATCTATTATTACTGTTCTTATTCTTTGAATAAAAATAAACCTCTTGTGTACAGCTTGTATATTAAGGAACCAAGCTACTACCAGTAAGCAAAGGGATTTCAGCCTATATATTCTTTCACTTTTAACACTTAATTTCACATTTTGGTCCTCCTCTACTGCAACTGCTTAAGCCAATAAAAATATATGAGACTTAAAACAACTCGACCATTTGTGAGCTTATGCTTGAGAAGCAAGTTCTTTAAGTCTGTTTTGCCTGATGTAGAAGATGACTGCAAATCAGGTTTTGTGCAATGTGTGGGTAGCTGAGAAGGGAAGTGGAAAGAGGGCAGAAAAGGATGTGTATCTACTGGCAGAAATGATCAACACTGTGGATTTAGACAATTTTGGCTGTCATTCCCCCTTCCCTCCTCACAAATTCACAAGGTGTTAGCAAACACATCCCCTTTTTACATCTTCCTGTTTTGCATGATGATACATATATATTTAAAAAATAAAAATCTTAGCTTGTTCTTTTATGGTCCATTATTCCATTCAAGAGTTGTATTTCCAGTCTGTTCATTTTTTGTTGTTAAATTACTGGAACTCTTGTTTGCAATTGATGTTTCATTTCAAAGGTGTCCTAAAATCTTATATGCAGTTCCATAGATCAGGGATTTTTTTGGGGAAAAAAACAACAACAAAAGAACCTTGGCAGAAATTTTTGTCTGTTAACCAGAGCAAATGTTGCATTTGCTACCATTTACTTACTTTTTCAGTCTAAAGCACATGTGATCAGATGCAGACTTATAGCTTTGCTTTCAGATCAGTCTCCTGTAAACTTCCACAGTTTTCTGTTAAGGTGCTCCCCTTCTCTCCCTGAAATGCTGGGTGTACCAGCTGATGGTCAGGGTAGGTCTTCTGTCAGCATATCTGAGCCTTTGCCAGAGTGCTGTGCTGGGGTGTTTGGGGCTTTTGTTTTAACTGACATGTCCTTATATAGTTTAACAACTCCTACCCTGTTGCCATTTCAGTTTAGCATACCATGCATGTGTTATCTTCTCTAGCTATTGATATGGAAGAAAAAATGGGCAGGCTTTGAGCCAGACTGCATACCATAGATACCATGAAGACCAAGAAGACTGAACAGGGCTATTTCAGTGCACCTTGCAGTTCTTAGCTCATTAGGATAAAGTATTTTGTGGCTTTTGTTGTGTAGTTTTTACTAACAAGACACTCTGTGACATAGTCTCTTCCCATCACTGTTTTCCAAAATGGAGCAAGAAGAAGCAAAAAGGCAGCTGCTGTGATCTGGGGTTAGAAGGGTTGTGGAAGGTGCCTCCTGCTACCAGCAGAGGGCTGATAATAGTCAGCCCTTGGCAATGACCTAATTTGAAATGAATCTTCTTTATACTCTATTAAAAGTGAGACAATAAAATATTACCACTCCTTGAGAGATAGGAATGGAGGCTGGAAATTTCAGTATCAATTTTGTCTGAGAAGCTTGGTTTTCATAGGTGAAAATCTGCTGGGTTTTTTCTTTTCATTGTGCTGGGTATTTAGTGCTTTTCTACTCTTTTGTTTAAATGGAATGTTAGCTGTGTTTCTTTTAATGTGCTAGAGCACCACATAATTAAGTATTAGAATGTTATTTTTAGAACTATTGTGGGCTTTTTTGCCTCAATCACAAAATGTTATTTGAATCTTCTTTTTCTTCTTTTTTTTTTTCCCCCTCTTCTAGATTATTCCATATGTTGGCACAATACTTGGTGGCCTTGTACCTGGAGAGCTGATTATGATACATGGGACTGTTCCTGATGATGCAGACAGGTAGTGGCTACCGTGTCACTTTTTGCAGTGTCACCATGTGAACAAGAATGTAATGGATAAAATGTTTCCAGGGGTCCTGCTTAAGATGGCACATAAAGGCTTGATCTAAATCCTTGTGATAGTGTCAGAGTGAAGACAGGCTTAAGTGGTTAATGAAAGCTTTGTGATGAGCAGCGGAGGATGAATGGATTTTTTGCTTTCTGCGGATCCTTTCTTCTTGCTTTTTGCTTTGCCTGCTTTGGCAATTTTTTTCCCCTGTCATGGCATAAGTCTGCTTGTCTAAAGAGGTTATCTGAGACTAACAAAATTGATAACTGAATGTGTTGCATGAAGGAATTAACTTAGACAGGGATAAGGAGGTATGAACTAGTGCATATGCCCAGTATGGGGGTTCTGTTCCCTGACTGCCCAAGATTCATTTGGTTGTTCTACTGAAGATGCTGGGAAGGAAGGTGGTGAACACAGTAGGTGAGGAGCTTGTATGATATGAATGATGACCATTAAATAAATACTTAAATATTTTAATTCATTGCAATAAGTCATGGAAGAACCTTTCACAAATGTATAGGAGTTGGACAAATATGTGTTTGGTTTTTTTTCCTTATCCAACAACACTCATTGTGTCTGCCTGTTCTGAGGCTCCACAGTAAAACACAAGTGTATCAAACTTTTAGGTGATTTCTTAACAGACTGAGCTGAATGTGGTTTGTCTTATTTTTATGATTAGGTTCCAGGTGGATTTACAGTGTGGCAGCAGCACAAAGCCTCGAGCTGATGTGGCGTTTCATTTCAACCCCCGCTTCAAAAGGTCTGGCTGCATTGTTTGCAACACACTGGAGAGGGAAAAATGGGGCTGGGAGGAGATCACTTACGAGATGCCCTTTCAAAAAGGGAAGTCATTTGAGATTGTCATCATGATTTTAAAGGATAAATTCCAGGTGAGTCTGAGTTGATTTGATTCTTTATCTGTAGCCAGTTGTCAGGCCAATAAAAGAGAGATATTTTGTATACTTAGAATAAATAGTTGGAAGCTTTGGTTTCTGTGTTACCTAAGTATAGTCTAACTACAGAAAAGTTTAGAAGTTTTCTTTAAAGAAGTGCTAAGTAAATCAGACCTTTAATTTTGTATTGCCATCCTCTAAGTTGGATGAGTAGGCAAGTAACTTCCTGCCATGGCTAATGGCTACTCCACCCTTCCCTTCTTAAGTACAATGGGCTGACCTTAGGGTGAACCTGTTGTGTGACTAGTGTAGGACAGTCCTCTTGGAGGAAACATGTGAGGTGTGTTTGTCTTGCTCTGTTAGACTGCAATAATAGATTCTATTAGATTGGTAATGCCACACTGGTAAATGATCAGGTGATAGAAGCAAAAGGTGTGGAATGTGAATTTTATTGTAGGCAAATAAATCTCCCTTGTAGTGATGGAAAGAGACTGGATCATGGATGAGCTGAACTTAGTTGCTCTGAAATTGCTAGGACGCTCCCTGCATCTGTACTAAAGCAGTGTGAACCAGAGACACAGGCATACAATTTGATACACGGCTGGTGTAGTGTATGTTTAATACAATTTTCCTATTTTGTTCCCTGTCTCTTTAGGTGGCTGTAAACAAGAAGCACTTGCTGCTCTACAACCACAGAATTAGCCTTGGAAGAATAGATACTCTTGGAATATATGGCAAAGTGCAGATCAAAACAATAGATTTTGTTTCTGTTGTAAGTTATATAGACAGCTAACTTGTTCAATTCCTTTTCTCTGTCTTAATAAAATACAGAGTAGGATTTATGGTGAAAAGGAAGTAAAGAAAAGCAGCTACACAGCCTAACCTCAGTAACAAGATTTTTTTCCCCACATTTCAATATGCGAGTCTCATGTGAGGATCTCTGTGTTTTATTCTTCAGGTTATGGGCAAAAGGGTGACAAAGTTTACAGCTTACAAAATTAACAGGATAAATGATATAAGAATTGATTGGATACTGGATCTAGGAATGGATTAGACTTTTTCAAATATTGTAGGAGCTCCAAACTGAACTCTCAGTATTCCATGCTTCTAAGTGACAAGTTCAACTACAGCTGTAACTTGTTGCTTGGCTTCCAAATGGCAAGTTCAGCCACAGCTACAACAGCAAAACCCTGTTTTTCCTGCTAAAATGACTGAATTGTTGAATGAAGTGATAAGTAGAAGTACATTTATTTCTGAGGGGTGAGAAGAGGTGTCCTTTCTTGAAGACTTTGTGGCTTGACTTGCACTTGGAGCAAACTGCAGTGAATTTAAGGCAGTGCTGTGCTCCCTCTCAGCTGCCAGCTCTGCTAGAGAAAGTAGACCAACAGGGAGGAGTTGAACAATGTTTTGCCCTGTACAGACAGAGAGATCCTTCTGCTCTGAGAGGGTAGGACTTTTAGAGCAGAAACAGAAGGTGATAAATTCCAGGGAGATACAGAAGTTGAATGCCTTTTCCTTTCTTCCTGCCACTCACTAAAGCAGCCGACCTACTCTGATATAAGATTCTGGGTCTCTTCTGCCCCATCCTCGCTACACTGGGCAGAACTTGGGTCTCTTGCTGCCAAAGGTCAGGTCTAACTCAGGTCAGCAGAGTAATTACTGTGTTGATAGAAGGTGGAGGTTTGGGCCTGAACGAAATGGGGTCTAAGCTTTTAAGAACACATCTAGTCACTGATCATTTGCAAAGCCTATGGACAGACTTTTATGGGCCCCATCACTTGGCCTTGGACATGTTGCCAGAATAGCGTTACTTCCGAGCTGTCTGAGTCCTGGTCTTGGAGGACTGACTCCGAGAAGAGCTTGGGGGCAGGCAGGTGCTGTAGGTTGTTTTCTGTCCCAAACACAAACCAGAACAGAGTTGCTTTAGTCTGTGGCTGCTGGTGCTGTATCTTTTGGGGAAGAAAGGCATGGAGAAGGGCGATTGTTTTCTTTTTGTCTTTGCTTCTAATATACTTTTCTGAGGAGGAAGATGGAGGCTGGTATTGAAATAAACAAGCTGGAGACACAATCTGCCAGGGCTAGGCTGGAACTATATCTCTGCATGGCCATGTTGCTCATCTGTCCTTCCCCTGAGAAGGGACAGGGATGCAGGGGACTGCTTAGAATCCCAAGGCCCTCTGTGTGGCTATCTTTTTCTTTACCATAGCCCTAGATTTCCATGTTAACTGTTCACCCTTCAAAGCAGCGCAGATTCTTACATGGTTCTAAACCAACTTTATGTTCTATGATGTTAGCAATGACACCTAAATTTCTCTCTTTCTGCAGTCTTTACAAGGGTCTCAGCTATCATCTCTAGGAGTAACAAAGATAAACACAGAAAATGTATGTATGTTTGTAAAAGCTTGAATGAATCTCCCTGTTGTCCGATAAGCTGGTTAATGCTGTTTGTTTTCTCTTGTAGGGGGAAATGCCAGATGGTTCGCAATTTGTAAGTGTCTCGTGTAGACTTGTGGCAAA
Organism: Haliaeetus leucocephalus; assembly: GCF_000737465.1. Lineage (NCBI taxonomy): Eukaryota > Metazoa > Chordata > Aves > Accipitriformes > Accipitridae > Haliaeetus > Haliaeetus leucocephalus. The sequence goes on along the minus strand of NW_010972598.1, from coordinate 4,556,824 downwards.
TGTGAAGAGTAAAAAAAATCAAAATAAAAACATCTCTGTTATTCATGAAAAAACATGCACAGAACAAGGGAATCGAGAATCTACTGGGAGATGATCATCAGCGAGGTTTTGTAGAGAGTAATCCTCTTTGCTGCTGCTAGTAAAAGTGAGGCTATTTGTTAAATCATTTAGAAAACCCAAAAGATAAACACAGCATCCACAGCCATAAACAGAGAAATAAAATTGAGTTACCTGAAGTTTTAAAGGACCAATTCACATTAAAAACTTTTTTCAAATAAGTATACTTAGTTTTCTCTGCCTTAGGGAATACCTACAAAACAAAAGTATTCCGCAGTGATATTATGCCAAATGGCCTTATGTTCATGTGTGTATCTTAGAACCTATCTGGTTACATCTTCCTCTTGCTGACAGATCCATGCTTACCCTCTGTACACTTCAGGTGGCTGGGTGCAAGCATCGCACCTTAGGGTTGGAATTTGCACCCAGCTAGCATGAAGCGTACACAGAGTGAGTGCTCATCTTTTTGCAAAAAGCTCTAGAGGTGGACAGTATCCAGGCTGGAATAAGGACCATGCTCAAACTGAAAAGGGGTTGGAAGCCAGGAGTATATACAAATAGAATATGTGGACTTCATCAGTCTTCTTTTCAAAACCAAGTAACATGCAATATTGTCATTTGCAAGTGGTGAACTTCAACAAAAAAATAAAGGCGAAGTACTTCTCTGTTCACTCCTTTTCCCTGATCAAAATAACTTCTAACAACGAAAAAAAGGCAAAATACTTGCACTATCTATCATTATGAACGCTGTGTCAGGAGGACAGAATACTCAGTGACCCTTCTTCTGGTACTTATGCAACTGTAAGACTACACACCTAGCATGAGTCTTAATTCTTTAAACCATAACTGAAGCTTTCAGAGGAGATGTTGGAATGTCTGTATCTGAATAATTATATGATATAAATTTAAATTAGTGCAGGGAGTTTTGTGCTTACTTTTTTTTTTTTTTTTTATGCTCACCTTTTTTTTCCCTTTATAGCTTTTCTCCTATAGTATTAGTATCCCAGAACATGTCGGTAGGCATAACTTTAGCTATAAGTGCAGATTAGCAATTGTAGGCCAAATTTCTTCCTGCCATAGTAACACTCAGCTTGTATATTGAAAAAAGTAAGTCACAGTCAAAATTTTTATTGGTGGTGTACTTCCAGGGAGTTCCTTATGTTGGGAAGCTTGATACTGCGCTTCGTCCAGGATGCACAGTTGCCATTAAAGGAGAAGTGAATAAAAACCCGAAGAGGTAAGTGTTACTAATTTTTTTCTGCTGTGTAACTGAGCTACTCTTGAGAATGAATAGGCTTTTATATTGCCTCAGTATATTCTTACTTGCAACTTTGCATCTGGAATAATCTGAAACTACAGTGCAGTTTTCTCAGAAACCTGCAGGATACCGCTTTGGAGAGGTCTTAAAAGAGCATCTTCATTGTGAAAAGTGAAGATAAAACCTGAGTGTCTTACCTACTAAATCTGCATCATTCAGAATGTTGTGTGTCTGTTCAGGGTTTCCATTGTGCAAGGCATGTGACCATACATATTGTACAAAGACAGCTTTTCTTCTGAAGAGGTCCAAGAGTAAGGGAACTGGCAGTAGTAGATGGAAAATGAGTGAGTTAGATGAGTTGGGGGTATGCTCAAATCCTGCCTGTTACAACGTTAATCTGAATACTTCTGAGACGGCCTTCTTGCAGACTGTATAAGCATGAAGGTGCCTAACTGATAACAACTGAGTGATGAAAGCTGGTAGGGGACTATGAGCTATAATTTTGATAGCAAATTAGGAACAACGGGTTGCAAAGCAGGCATTTATTTTCCCAACGTGATTTGAAGGGGGCGTGCAGAAAGGGGAGTGCAGCACAGTCAAAATGGAGCTGAGGAAAAGTCTGTGCTTCAGCATGCTCTTTGCTTGAAGGGTGGTTTTGGCTCTGCAGAAACATGCCTAAAAATGAAGCAATTAGTGCAAATGATAAGAAGCATGCTTTTTATGCTGTGTGAATGCATTGCACTCCTGCTTCCTCAGAGGACATGCTTTCCCTGCAGCTGAACAGCACTTGGAGTTCACGTTAGTACCGGAACCCAAGGTTTTGACATCTCATAAATAAAGTTTGAATGCACTTTAAATTGGGTAGGATAATTAATACTTAGTAGCATTTGTTTTCCTTCTTTCGGCTTGAAAAGCTTACAGCACATTTCAAGTGCTGGATGCACTGCTTATGAGTGAAGAGGCTTTTGGGTATTAGTTAAAGCATTGCAGGTTGCCTGCTGTTTGTGCTTTTAAACGTGTATAGATTTTTATAGAGTTTGTAACTCATTTAATGTCTTTCACTCAGTTCACACAGTTGTAGGTGTTCCTTTTTCTTGGTGAAAAAGAAGACTTCACACAGTTTGGAAGTGTGGCTGTTGCTGTATTTCGTAGCTGGACTAAGCAATTCTAGGCTTCTCAAAAGAGGGAAATAATCTGACAGCTGGAGCTGATTTGGGGGGAGGATTATTTCCTCAAATGCAGCGAGGTCTTTGCCACAGGTTGAAGCATTCATTTGAATTTGGATGAGTCTTCCCTCTGATCATTCTTCTTCAAAGCTCCCCTTTAGGAACCCTGTGCTGTGGACATGTCTGGAGATGGCAGAGTATTTGTTCAGCCTGGGCCAAGCTGCACTGCGTACAAAGCAACACTTTGTATGTGTGGTGTCCCACCAATCTTAAATGTAGGGAGAGAATCCTCAAACTTTTCCTTAGAGTCTAACCAGTTTGTTGGCAGAAAGAATAGGTAAAACAAAGCCTCCCACTCTCCACTGCCCGAGTTAAGAGAAAGAGATGGTGGAGCAAGTAGCACTGTCTGTTTCTGTGAGAACACTGCTTCCTAGTGCTGTAGGGGAGCAGCACTTGGCCCACTTGACTCAATACCTCCTTGCTGAGACATGAACAGAAAGGTGTGAGTGATGAAGCAGATCTAGCAGGGTCATGTCCTACATTTGCTGCCTCCAGCAAAGGTTTCTGTGCGAAGGAGACAAATGGATGTTAACTGCCTGCTTGGTCCTTCAGGTGAGTCATGGCCCTGGCTCCAGAACAGTTCTGAGTATTGGCTAAGGGCATGGTAAATAGCATGGACTACTGCATCACGTTTATAAACCCTTGGTATAATGAACTTTTAAAAAATATCTTCCAGCTTTGTGATAAATCTGAAATCAAGTGACTCAAAGGACATTGCATTACATCTGAATCCCCGAATGAAAAACAAAGTTTTTGTGAGAAACTCATACCTTCATGACAGCTGGGGAGAAGAAGAAAAGGAAGTTGCCAACTTCCCTTTCAGTCCAGGGATGTACTTTGAGGTAAGATTAACAGAAACATAGCATCAAACTGCTAATTCTGCCAAAAGGATTAGCAGTGGTGCTTAAATGTCGTATCACTAATACAGGTTTAAATAAAACTGCCATTCCTGCATGTCAATGTCTTGAGAATATTTAGGATTAAATGAGACCAAAGGGAGCAGAGATTTGACTGGGTTTTAATGACAGTTTTCTTTTTAAATAGTTGCAAGAATTCAGCCTGTGCTCAGAATGAATTTTAATTGAATTGAGTTGGACTCTATGATCCTTATTGGTCCCTTCCAACTTGAGTTATTCTATGATTCTATGAATTTTATTGAAGTTCCACTTTTTAAAATGTTTCTTTTGCATGAAGCATTCTTTGTAACAGAAGCAGGGCTTGCCCAAGTCTAGGCTAGATCATCAGGTTGTATTTCATGTCTTACCTAAGCTTAAAACTTAACTGTTTCTCTTGGTTTTCAGCTGATCATTTTCTGTGATGCCCACCAGTTCAAAGTTGCTGTTAATGGTGTTCACACTCTGGAGTACAAGCATCGTTTTAAACAACTTGAAAAGATCAATGTAGTGGAAGTCATGGGAGATGTTAAATTGTTAGATGTGAGGAGCTGGTAGTTCTTTTCAGTCACTACTAAAAGAATTAAACCTCTTCTAATGACAGTGCCTCCTTGTCAAGTACAAACAGGCGCTGACTTGCGCTGAGGCTGCCTTTATCTATCTAGGCTTCTGCATCTGCCTCTCCAAGTTAGGTGAGTACCAGAACTGCTAACTGTGAGATTAAATCCTCCTCTAGTTTACAGTATCCTGGCAAGCTAAGTAAGTCTTTGCTCAGCTAAATCTCTTAGCAATATGAAAATGCTGCATCATACGGTGTTTAACAGTTGCACTAGATATGTTTAACTACTCAGCATTTCTTGATAGCATACATTCAGTATTGTGAAGTAGAAACAAGACTGAAAGAGGATGTGAAGATATGGTTATCTACCCCAAAAGGGAAATTGATAATTCATTAAAATTATGAAATACACTCTTCTGCTTCTTAGTTTATATTAGCAACTATAACCTTTTTACTGAGGCTGGATTAAGCAAACAGTTGACCCATCAGTTCTAGCAAAAAACAAGGAGGAATTTGATCTTGCTGCTTAGCCTGCGGCTGCAGCACTACCTTCTCTGACACTCATGTCACCTCCTGCTTATAAGTGGTTTAAATCAAACATACAGCAGCACTTCTAGCTTTTAGTTTTCTGAAGTGAAACAAATGAAAATGATTTAGCTGGTTCCAATTGTGTGAACTTTTGAAAGGTTGTATGATCTGAAACAACTTCTAACCAAGTTGAGATTGCTCAGGGACTTAAGTAGATGTTTGGGGTTTTTTTTGGTTTTTTTTTTTTTTTAAAATCTGTGAACCCAGGTAGTCCAGGCAGGGTTTCAGCCAAGATGAGACTCGGATACTTATCAGTGGAATAGAGAATGGATCCTTTTTCAGTCTTGTCTTGTATTAAAATACTACCTATCTTAAACAAGCTGTTCCTATTCAATGTTTTCCATACAAATGTCAGTCTTAATTTTTATACTCATTTTTAAAAATAAGTTGCTACTGGCTGTCAATACATGCCCAAGTGATGTTCCTGTTTATCTTAAACAGCTGCTAAAAGAGTGAAGCAATTTCAAGAATAAGCTGTACCCTAAAAGACTGTTTAAGATAAATTACCAGATTTAATGTATAAAAAGCATAAATAAAAACATTTGTGAACTCTGCTTTTCTCCAAGTGTAACTAAGTAGCTATAATGCCTTTTTGGTCTATATTTTGTCTTGGTTTGCTTATTATCTTACCACTATCTCCAAGGTGGCATAGTGAGCCTGACTGGAGGACCAGTTCTACATCAAGGAGTTAGTGATCCACAGACCAGTTAACCTGAGTAGGCCTATGCCTCGGCTGCGCTGGTGTGGCCTTCAGGACAGTATTGTGCTGTACATAGCCCTTGGCCACAGGATAAACTTAGCTGGCCAATTGTAACAGAGGAGCCAGTAGGCAGCTCCCACTTGGTAATGGCAATTACACCACTTCTGTATGCTTGCCTTTATCTAAGAGTTCAGGAGGAAGTTCTGATGTGAACACCCTTTTTTTTTTTTTTGACAGCAGCAGACAAGATTAGTAGTTGTTTTAAGAAAATCTTGTAAGAGCACGAATGAGCATGATGGGGTAACCTTTCTGCGGATGGGATCTGTGTGGCATGCTGCACCCTGAATAGAGGCCTGTTCCCAGCACCTGAGGGGATGTAAGATTATCCTTTTTATAGTGTTAGCTCTAACCAGCTGCATTTTAAAACCATCATTTACAGAGTCTGAGTGCCTTTCTTGCTAGCAGTGTAATGAACCAGCATCTCCTGGTGCAAAACAGGTGGTGAGTTTTTTGGTAAATTCATTAACATAGCAAAGAATTTATTCTTGATCTTCAGGTGAATAAGAAGCTAATCAGTAGCAGTCTTTAAAGACTAAAAACCAGCTTTAGCTCCTATAAGAATCCTAGTTTTTGTAACTTCTTTTTCAGTATCTTCAGTGACTTTACTTCCCTGAAAATGACAGAAAAGCAGATTATCAGGATTGCGGTGCATGGGTCCACCAGCGAGTACCATGCTTACATTGTAGCATGACGGCCCTTCTGTGGGGACAGTAACTGCATACTCCAAGCACAGTGGAATTCAGCAAGTCTTGCATGTTGTCACTCTGTTTGTGCTCAGCTATCAGACTTCTTACAGCTTGCTCCAGTTTTGCACTGTTAAGAAAAGAGCAGTTAAGGAAAAGTCCCCTAACTATCCAGAAATGATAAAGCCAGATTCTTACAATATTTTATTAAAAAGTTAAGATCTTAGCTCTGATAAAAATTAGTATGACACAGTTTGCCTGTAACACTTGCATGTGTGAAACTAACACGATCAGACAAAATATGAAAACAAAGGGGATAAATTTAGAAGTAGCTTTGGAGTGGTTCTCCCAAAATGACTTCCAGTTGTTGAATTGTCTTTTGACATTGCTGTTCAACTTCTTCACATTCATCTAGAAGAAGAAAGCAGGAATTAAGTGGAATAGTAATTACAAAGCTACCCTAAGAATGCTTCATCACTTGTCAAGGCTAGAACTGTCTTCAAACACCAGGTATGAAATAGTCATTAAAAATATTTTGGCACTGACTCAGGACTTAGGCAAATTATTTCTGCTGTAATACTGATCTAAAACATGCAACTGGGGATATGTGCACATGTGCACTGAAGAAACAACCGTAATTTAACTGAACTTTAGGAGTGTGTTGGATACAATCCATTTCAGTTTGCATCCTGCACAGTTTAAGCTACCATATGTCAATTTGTAAGATTTATAGCAATTATAGCAATCATCCTCGATGAATCTTTGAAATAAGTGGCCCTTATTCTTTTTTGGTCATAGGCCAGTTGTCTGCCTTCACTAATGCCACTTTAGAACATTACCTTCCATGAGCTCAGCTAAGAACGGAATAGATTCTGGTAGCAGGACCAGGTAGTTCTCCTTCAGTTTCTGTGCAACTTCTACCAAAGCAAGCAGAGCAGCAAATCGGACCTAAACCAAAACAATAATCTTTTTAAGGAAATGAACATTACAGTATAGTTCCCTGTTTTCTCCCTGCTTCTGCCTTCTTTCTGTATAAGTTTGTAAACTAGCTTTCCCTACTGAAGGGAATTAGTTTTAAGCTAATTTAAACCTCAACATCTGGGTTAAGGTAATATTAAAGGAAAAACAGGTTGGAAGAAGCAGGTATGTTGCTGGAAGTTACTTGATTATAATGGTCTTTAACTTCCTGTTACAATGCCACTCTGTTCTACTGTATCAGAAGGACTTAGCTCAGTACAATGAAAAACCAGGTACTCCCCCTGAATACATACAACCTGTCAAACAGGAGAGTCTTGACAAAACTCTATATAATAAACAGGTCTGAAGGTTGACAAAAAAACCTACCTTCCACTTCCCTGTCTAAAGTGCCCCTTTCTTTCTCTTATTAGTAAGTTTCTCTTATTCCAACAGCTACCAAATCTTTAAAAAACCCAAACCACACAGTATGGAAGATATGCACATGTGGACTGTTGACTGCTTACAGTAAGAGCAGAAGGCCACGTAGTATACGTCTCTCTAGAACTTGGGAGTAGCATCGTACAATATCAGTATTTTAATTTAGGCTAGTATTTTAGCAATGACTTGGCTAATCCACTTCTGGTTTTTGAGGCACTGTTCCCATTTTCTAACGCAACAAAGAAAACCAGTTCAAATTCTCATAGTTCCCAACCTTAGGAGAAGTGTGCCTCATTTTCAGCAGGATGTGGTAGTTCAGTGGTTTCCAAAGAGAATCATCTGCCATTGCCACTGAAAACTGAGCTATGCAGGGTATCAGGTGTGCTGTCACTCTTTCCTGGAACTTCTCATCTCCTCCAAGCATATTTTCTAGCTGTGGAAGTAAAAAGCTTGTCAAACAGATCCAGGCTCAGATAAACCCAGCCAAAAGCACTTCTTCTAGCTTTGGCTTTCAGGTACTCAACAGTTATGTCAAAGAGCATCAGCGGAAGTGCACTGGTGCGCAAGAGCTCAACAACATGCATGAACCTTATGGAATGAAGATGGTTTAGAAAGAGGATAAAAAAATTAATAATTCAGTGCCTTAGGCAAAGCAGTTAATACTGTCTATAGGCCAAAGACAATGAATTAATTCCTCCCTTTTTGTTAAGGGAGAGGATTGAGGCCTGATAGTTAAAAAAAATAAATCTTTCAGATGAGAAAAAAAAAATCAGCTATGAATTGTTTTTTTGTGTTTGTCAATACCTGATCAACCAGAGGCATCATCAAGGTTTCTGCTCTTTCCTTACTGAGGAACTTCTGGGTGTCAAACAGGAAGAGCTTGTGCAGACAGTCCATGGTGAATTGCAACAGTAGACAGCTCTTTTCTGTGTTATTCTCAGAGTCAAAGAAAGCTTCATCTACATATGAGTCAAGGAGAAGGAAAAAAAAATAATCAAAAAAAAAGAAAATACAAAACTTCTCCACAAGACAGAAACGTCGTTAGTTTGTGAATATAGCTAAAGGATGTACTACATAGCAGTTATGTACTCATCAGTCAGAAGAACAAAGTGGATGCAATATGTTATCTGGCTTTTAGCTAAGGCCCTCGCAGGTCTGCCACTGCCGTTCACGGTGAGCTGGGGACAAAAGAGAATAGCCACAGGCTATAGGAAAAGTGCTTGGCCATACCTGTGGATATGGAGAATTTCTTCAGGTCACTACAAATGGGATGGGCAAATAGTTCCCCATACAAAAAAGTAATACCTATTGTTGCTAAGAAAGCAGAGGAGTCTGAATACACTGGCAGCATATAAGAGAAGTCAGTGAATGAAAAAAAAAAAAAAAAGAAAAAAGCCCCAACAGAAACAAGTCACCCTCCTTCCACACAATTTCATTCTCATGGAACTCACTGGGACTGACATTGAAAATTTTCATGTGGTCTCAACTTTGTACTGGCAGCCCAGAGCCCATGGATGAAAAATGTCCTTTGGTTCCGTCAGAATAAGAAAGATGCCTTATTTATGAGAGAAAAAGAAAGAGAGAAATGAGAGGTATGTGCTGTGAAGTAAATCCTGTAAGACTAAACTTTCAGCCATTATAATTAACCTCTTTCAGCAATTAGAGTTAGCCTGCCAGTGCCTCTCTGTAGTTCGTAATTAAAAACTTACCAGTTTTAGAAATGTTGACCTGGTTCAGTGTCTCGGCAAATGGCTTCACTAAGTGACCAGCAAACAGGTTGAAGAGACCCTTGAGCTTGTCTGCAATGCAGTCTGCTATTCGGTGGAATGTCAGCAGTCTGTCTTTTAGGGTAGACTCTGTTTTGGACCAATCAAAGAGCTGAAAGTGAAAGGCAGATTAGCTCTTTCCTGTGTCTATGCACTGGAAAATACAAAATATGCTGATGCAGATGAATTATAGTTAAATTTCTTACCTTGAAGAAGAGGGGTCTAAAAGAAGCCTCAGAAAGTTTCATAACCATACTTATTAGACAATCAATAACGTAAGCCTCTGTCTTACCAACTTCCTCTAAATCATCCTAGAAAAATGAGAAAACATAATTCCAAGTTTGAAATGTAAGAATTTGAGCTTTCAAAGCACATTTTCATTTTGTCTGTTTTAGACTAAATACCTAACCATAATGTTTTCTACACCAAGAACAATTCCAGAACAGAATATTTGATACCCAGAATTTCAGAGCACATATGCAATGGAAACCACTAATATTTTTTAAAACAACAGATAGAATTAGCATGTAGAGGTTGAGCTGCTGCTGTTCATCCCCCTAAACAAGCCACCTCGGCATGCTCTGTTCGGAAGTCCAGGGCTTTCATGAAAAATGCCGTCAGCTCAGACTGATGGGAGATCAGGTGCTCCTTCTCCATACCAACAATGTGCTCCTTCAAAATGTTCATAAGGGGACGCAGGCAGTTCTGCCAAAACAAAAGCAAAGCAATGCAAAGGCAACTGTGATATTGACAGTAACCGAGAAACATAAAGGAATTGGATTTTTGCACTTCACACATTCACTCATTAAAATATTGTCGATAAAATAAATAACCTTCTTCCTGTACTTTTTGGGGGCTTAAGTTAGTCGCATTCCTGAGAAGAGCTTGGTCTCCCCTCTCCAATACTGGAGGTACCAGTTAAGTCTGAAAGGTTGGCGCCTATGAGACAGGAGCAAAGCCCAGATGAAAATTATGACTCGTGTTCCTAGCAGATAAATCAAGGCCTTTATGAATGCGATGATCTCTCAAGCATTCATCATCTAATGCACTAAGGACATTAAACTGGTGCATTTCTCCCAAGTCAACTTTCCTGAGCCACCACTGTGGTACAAAAGAAAATAGAGATAATATAAAGACTGTGCTAGGTTTGGCTGGGATGGAGTTAATTTTCTTCATACCTGCTCAGAAGGTGGTGTTCTAGATTTGTGAACAAAACAACACTGATAACACACCAGTGTTTTAGCTATTACTGAACAGTGCTTGCACAGTGTAAGACTTTGTTTCTCACTCTGCTGCCCCAGTGAGTAGGCTGGTGGTGGGCAAGAGGTTGGGAGGGGACACAGCCGGGACAAATGAGCCACATTTTGCACTTCTTGTTTCTTTTTTTCCTTCCTTTCTTTTTAATCACAATGCAAACGAATGAAAAAAATCCTTACCTTCCGGGTATTTGCCACTTCACTGTAACACTTTGTAATTGCAGGCAAGAGTATTCGAGGAGCAAGCCTTGTAGCGAGGATAGTTTTCAATGATGTTACGCGTAAGCTTATCTGGGAAGAAGGACCAAACTCGACCACAATCTTTTCCAAGCGGACAACCTATCAGGAAATCCAACAGAAGTTAGGCATACTTAAAACAACTCAAGAACTTATTATACAGTAGTTGAATGTTGCAAGCGGCAGATGAGAATTTTGCTGTTTGCGCCACCTGGAACACCTTACAATTAAGATGTCTGTGTAGAGAGCTTCACTGTCTTCAGAAGACAAACACTGAAAAAATGCGCGTGTCAACAGCAGGGTGTTAGAATTACCCTAACTAGAGCTGTTAGGTACACATTTGATGAGATCATGGATATTACAGAATGATCCTTCAGGATTCATCTCCCTTTCCAAAGAGGCAAACTACAACCTATCGGAGGAGTAGGAGACAGCTCTTCTATTCTGTATCTTAGTTATTTGTGTAAGAAGGTGAGTAGAAGGGTAATACGTTACGACCTTCCACATGAACGGCACACATTCCTACTTGTTTGAGGGAGAAAAAACTACCTCTGTAGCTTCTTCTAGGAACTGGGCAGATCCTGTCCCCCTTTACATATCTGTAGGAGTCAGAGAGCTCACCTGCAGCAAGCAATCCAAAAGATAAGGACTAAGGAAGTGTGGTAATGTTTCTGCAACCTTCAGCAGAGCAGTGACAGCACTCAGCAAGTAAATCTCATTGGAGACCAGCTCCTTCTTATTTTTTAAAGTCTTCAACAGTGCTGGCATCAGCCTGTGAATAACCAAGCATAAATAGAGAAAGGTGAAACCACTGACCATTAGGAGGCACTTCTCCAATCACACAAATCCACCTCTTAAGCCTGCAGGGACAATTTTCACATCAATTTTTACATGTGTATTTGAGAAGACTCAGTGTTCTGGGCTCTTCTGCTGCATTTCATTTTTTCGAAGCTAATGAAGGGTATTGGGTTTAGAATCACAGAATCATAGAATGATTTGGGTCAGAAGGGATCTTTAAAGATCATCTAGTCCAACCACCCTGCCAGAGGCAGGGACAACTTTCACTAGACCAGGTTGCTCAAAGCCTAGTAGTTTAAAGATTTAATGACAATAAGAAACTTGTATTTGTAATGAGATAAAGCAGTCTTAAAAGCAACAAGTAAGATGCTTGAATTCTTGCATAGGGAGAATAAAATAATGTAGCATGCAGGGTTTCCAACTGTACTGTTATCATGGTTTTAAATGCAATCTGTTCTACAGTAAAAATAGAGAACATGGTCTGACTTCCCTAAAGCCATCAAGATTGCCTCTCTGTTCACAGTAGCAGACTCCAGAGGGAACTCTACTGATTATAAAACTTACAATTTCTGCACTAGCTTCTTTGTTCTACAACCAGGAAACACCTTCAAGCACAGCAAATACCATTATTTTTATCTACACGAAACACACACATGGGCAGAGTTCCACTGGGCCTCCATCAACATTCCTTCAGTAATGTATTTTAGTATAACTAATGCCTGCTGCAGCTGGTTGTGTTAAAAAGAACCCAACAGTACCTTGGAAGCTGAGGTATTGCTTGGGCTTTCAGTGTACAGGTGACCTCAGCTATACAAAGCAAAGCACTTCCCATCACATTCTTTTCCTCCTTCTCTGAAGAAATTAGATCGATGGCAGTTTTCAGAACATGTACAAATGGCACTGGATTTTCTGTGCCAAAACCTTTGCAGAGTAGCTTGAGGCTGAACAAAGCAGTCTGCCTGTTGATAGCTTGCTCCTCCTCTTCCTCCTTTCTTTTACACTGCACAATAGCAATAAGCTCAGGAACTAGCTCCAAGAGCTGCTGGATCTAAGAGGACAAGAGAACACACACATTAGACATATAATTAGAAACTCAGAACCTGCAAGGTAACTAGGGGCAGGTAGCCTACGTCTCACAACTCAAGAGCTGCCTGCCAGACTTGGCACTGGTACTTGACGTCTTTACATAGAGCAAACCACTTCTACATCAATCTCTCTCTGGGTACTTCTGCTAAAGGAACAGAGTTTAACCACTTTGCCTCACCTGGCTCTTCTGCCACTTTGTGCGCTGCTGCACCTTATTGTTCAAAAGGTCCATTGCCTTACGTCTTACAGATGGGAGCTGATTCATCATTAGTCCCCTAATTACAGGGATGAAGGTTTCTGTTGGCAGTAAGGCATTGACCTACAAGAAAACACAAACAAAACAATACCATAAATCCTCTTCCATGCACTGTGACATAGTAGGCTCCAAATAAGACAGGCAAACTCTCTTCAACTTCCTACATGGGTTTCAGGATCAAAGAGCAGAGGACAGGCTAGCAATGCTTTATCTGATGCAAGCAAAAGAATGAAGCAGGTTCCAGTTACAGTACTTAATGTATGTCCACTGGCTGCTAACCAGCCATTATCCACTTGCTTCGAGATTTCCTCAGCAATTCCTTTTGTCTACACTGGTAAGCTATCCGTCCTTACCCTAAAATACTTCTGGTAGTGCTTGGTGCATGTACATCATGACAACTGGAATATGCTTCACAGGCACAAAAAATCCCAAAACAAACCAAGCTGTGAAAAGACTGCTCAACAACATGCAATGAGATAGCCAGTCCAGTTCTACAAATATTCTTCTGATCAGAAAGTGATTAGAAAGAAAAGCATCAGGATTTTTTTCTCCAAGTAGAAGTATACAACAGTTCCATTAGCATTACTTAAATCATTTTATGAGTTAACAGTGAGAAATGCTGCCAAGAGCCATTCTTCTCCACCAGACAGACAGTGAAATGACTGCTTCCAGCCAGCAGAATACTGACTAGAAGAAACAAGCATTCCTGATTTTTTTTCCCCTCTGGTTGTTCTGTCTAAACTGTTAGCTGTAGTTATTAAAGTTGTTAGATGAGTTAAAACAATGATGCACCAGGTTGCAGACCATCCAATAAAGATTAGTCCTAATCCAAGAAGAAATCCTACAAAGGTTATAATCATATGAATAAGCAAAAGCAGAAATGTCCCACTGCTAACATGACGGCTAATGAGACATACTTTATCCAGCATATCATAGGATTTGTTAAGCAGAACCCTCCAAAATTTGGCTGTTGGCTTGTCCACGTTTCCTTCCACTGAAGATGCCACAGTGTTTATATAGTGAAGAACTTCTTCTAATAGCCTAGACAGAAGGAAGCATCTTTTAGTAAGTAACAAGGACACTAAAGAAGTTGACTATTACTGGAAAGCATAAAATTTCATGAAACAGCAATAATAAAAGAAAATGAAACACCCAATGGAGAGACTAGCAGATCACATCTACGTACTAACAAAAAGCTATGGCAATAAGGACAGTTGTGCACATTAAAGAAGCCTACCTGGTACCCCCAAAATTAGCATCTACATACAACAGTAGTTCTACTTGAGAACTCTACTTCACAACAAAAACAATCTGTAAAAATGAGCATTTAAGGAACACAAAATAAATCCTACACCCTTTTTCACTTAGAACAAACATAAAAGTTAAGCCTCTGCAAAAGAAACCCTCATTTTTGCATCATTGGCTGTTATAGCCCAATGACTACAACTGTGATCTGTGATTACTGGTAATTTTCTTACACCAGTACAGGGGTGCCTGTGATTAATGATTTTTTTTTTTCCTACAAATGAAGCGGTATGTTTTGCTAAAAATCTGGAATTCTTTGAGAGACTTCTTCATCAATAGCATAATAGTTATGGCCACGTATGTAAATAAGCACTATCAGAAATACAGAAGGAGTGGATATTGGTTAGAGCAATCTTTCAGAAATAAAAAACTTCATCATATATATATAAAAAAAAGGCAAACCATAACAAAACACAAATAACTTGCATATAATAAATACAGCTTCTTGCCAAGGACTACATTAAAAGTAACCTTGGCAAAAATACTCTAATGGGACTACACTTAAAAAATGTTCCCAGGTTGCAGTAAAAGCTAGAAATAGGAGGAGTGAGCAGATTTAAATCATACCTCTGTTCCAACTTCTGCAGCTCTTCTGTTTTTTCACATTCAACTATCTGGTTTGAAAAGGAAGAATGAAAACTCTAAGTGTGAAACTTACATCCCCTCATTAAGTTAATATCCCAGTACACACAAATTTGTTTGTTCTGAATGAAAGTGTCCACTAACATGGTAATGATGAGTTCCCTGCAGCTGCACTTAAGCCATCATTCTACAAGAAAATCTGAGAATCTTGGGCAATGCAGTCACAGCAGCGAACACATTTCATGCTGGTGGATGATATTCAGTTGAAAAACTGGGAACTACTTCCAGCTAGACCTGCAGCCTAAAATTGGTAACATTTATTTTGTCTTTTCAGAGTTAATAGCATGAGTCCCACACCAAACTTGGAGTTATACAGACTGCGAGTGAAAAACCAGACTCCATAAAGCCGGTGGGAATCCACTGGGACCAGAATTTCAGTTTGTTACCTATTCATTGATCACACAAACAGAGTCTATCTGGAAAAGCCTTATTAAAAAATAATTAACATTACTGAGAGGTTTCAAAACTGTGTCAATAAACGTGTCAGCAAGATACACTGGACAGATCCCCTTTGAATATAAAGCTGTACTAAAAAGCAAATTAAACCTCATCTATTACAGTATGGCACAATTACTTAATGTGATCAGTTTAAAAGCAATCTGCCATTATTACCTTTTTCACAAAACTCTGAGAAGATAAAAGTTGTGACATGAAGGAGACTGACAAGAATTTGAAATGCCGAAGTTGTTTGTCTGAGTGAGACTCCACATTAAAGAGCTGCCCATCCTGATTTTTTAGCTTTGTCTTGCATATTCTTGACGTTTTTGGCCCAGGATCATCTGCTGAAAACATTCACAAAACAAATTTGTAGCCAAGAGAAAAAGACATTTGATTTCGATGACAGAAACAAAGTAAAATTACAGTCAGATGCCTATCAAGGATAGTCATTCTGTGGTATCCAAAATTGTGTCAAAGTTCCAAAAAAGATGCTCTGACATACCACAGGAAATAATTTTTTCATTTCAGCAGCCTCAAAAGAAGTAGTGCCATTTCACTGCCATTCCACCTGATCATTTTTACGTGAAGAATCTTCCTTTTTGTTGGTGCTAAAGCTATGGTGGTACACTGGCTACAAACACAAGAGACGTTTGAGGCAGGACCATATACATTGTGTGTCACATATTTGGGAAAACTGCTTTCAGTGTCATGACCTGGTCCTTCCTGGCTGAGAAAATGTATTCAAACAACAAATACAGCAAGTCCTAACTTAAAAAGAAACAAACAACCCTCACACACCTTCCCCAATGCTCTTTGAAATAACAGACTGGGAAAGTATTAAAACATATTGTTTAATTATTGCTCCACTATATTGTAGTAGAAAGAAATGAAACCTTGAAAAAAACCAGAAATTATTGGTAGTCCCTGTGATCTTGTCTGCTATGAATAATAGCTTTTTATTTCAACTAAATGATTTACTGTACCTTCTAAATGAGAACTATTGTCTGATTCTAAGTGCTCAAATTAATCTCTAATTAAAAGGATTAAAAAAAAAGTAATCACATATCTTAGCCATTTTATTAAAAAAAAAATTCATTAGAGTAATTTGGTATCCCTTAGATATTAGGTATCCCCTCTATCCCTAGAGGAGTAATAGAATCACAGAATGGTTTGGGTTGGAAGTGACCTTTAAAGGTCATCTAGTCCAACCTTCCTGCAATGAGCAGGGACATCTTCAACTAGATCAGGTTGCTCAGAGCCTCGTCCAACCTCACCTTGAATATTTCCAGGGATGGGGCATCTACGACCTCTCTGGACAACCTGTGCCAGAGTTTCACCACCCTCATCGTAAAAAATGTTTTCCTTATATTTTGTCTAAATCTACCTTCTTTTAGTTTAAAACCATTATCCCTTGTCCCTTGTAATAGGAAGGTTTACATGCATTTGCTGGCTCTGTTTTGTGGTTACCTTCTTTGTTCTCTGGCAGCTCTGTCAAGTACTGGATTATTTTCATCATGCTCTGGAACTGAGAATGTACATTAAATTCACAACAGATGGAAATCCAAAATTCAGTGTCTGCTTCCAGAACAGCATCCTGTTTACGGTTTAGAAATAAAAAAATAAATAAATCAAGAATTAAAAAAAAATTACTAGTAACGATAAAAAAGACTCAAAAACTCCTCAGTGATTTTGTGAAAATGCTGTGGTGAGCTGGATACTGCCAGGATTAACACCAAAGGTAATAGCAGCAAGATCTTGGAGAGAACCTAGTTCCAAAGGTTGTAGAAAGAGATTAAATTGCTACAGCAAAGACTGCATCTTCTCACCAATGTTCCTTTAATAATTCTTCTAGTTTTCCCCATAATCCATGCTTTCACCTAACCCGAGGGCCTGTCTACACAAAAACATAATAGGGTTTTTATCTTGGTCTGTACAGGAAGACCAGTATCACAGAATCACAGAATCGTTTACGTTGGAAAAGATCTTTAAGATCATTTGAGTCCAACCGTCAACCCAACACCACCATGCCCACTAAACCATGTCATGTTTCACAAACAGTTAAAGGAAAAAAAAACCACAACCAACTTTAAAAATATTGAAGCACTTCATAATTAGATTATCAGCTCTTCAGGTCAAGGATTGCTGTACAATATGATCTCATTTATGGTTCAGGCTCTAGGACAAACCAGTATTGTATCTGCAATGCCAATCGTAGTTGACATCACCATCAGGTTCTGCTGTAGCACAAGCTCAGAGCTCACTACTTTTTTTAGCATAACCTAGGGGCTTATCTTGCACCTTCTTAAAGGCACGACCATGAAGTTGACCCCACTAGTCTTCTAACCTTGTCTGTGCTTGATGTCGCAGTCACAGTTTTGGTCACGTACTGCTCAAACAGCAGCACCAGGAGAACCCAGAGGAACTTGTCTCCTCCCACCGTAGTGATCAGCTGGGCCAGGATCGGCAGGCGGCGGTGCTCCGGCACATGGGGCAAGGCATCCACAAACACACGGATGATCTTTATCACCACCTCTTCCACACTTCCCGAGGACTCTGACAAATCACTGTCTTCAGCCTGTGTACAAACAGGTACAGCAGTTCAAACAGATTATCACAGATGGGTGTAAGTTCTTTCTTGTAAATTCAGAAAATGAGAGAAAGCACTACGTGCCTGATAACAGCATTACCGAAACATCATCTCAAGGAAAATATAAGTGCTCCAAAATAAACAGTTTTCAATCACACAGTTCCTTTTCAGTGTTTAAAGAAGATTCTTCAAATAAAATTAAACAAAAAAAAAGAAGAAAAAAATGAAAAAAGAAAAGAGAAAAAAGAAAAAAAGAAAAAGGAAAAAAGAAAAAGAAAAAAGAAGGAAAAAAGAAAAAAAAGAAAAAAGAAAAGAAAAAAGTTACTTGGCATCAGCTGAAACAAGGAGGACATTTTCAAAGGAAAGCAATGCCACATCCTTCTGAAAACTTTGCCTGTAAGCCTGATAGTTAGGGTCTTGGATTCAAGGTCCTGGTAAAAATAATACAAGTAGGCTACATGATCTCAGGTAAGTAACATTAGGCTCTCCTCACATGTAATGACTGTGTGCCAGAAATAATTTGTCACAGAAACTTATGATAGCTGCTATGAAAGGTTTTAAATAAAAAAAAAAAAAGGAGAGAGAGAGACAACAACCTGGTTTCTCTAACAGAGATCTGCAAGAGGATACAAAATGTGTATACATATCATTAAAAAATACACTGGGAAATCCCCAGCCCACTGTTAGAAGAAGAAATTTTTTCTTCCCCAATTCATTTTTATATAGGAAATCTGTACGGCATTTTTCATGTTTAAATCTACGAATGACTCTAGAATTTAAGATTTATTAGGTGCAAGTGAAATCTGACTGAAGAAAAAATGTCCCCTTTGAAAAACAATGATGTATTTTTATTTTGATTTATAACCATTTATCTAAGATGTCCAGACAAAAACAAGAAAACCCACACAAACACCAGCTGAAAGAATAAAAGCATTTGTCAAATATTTATTTTACCTTTCCACTTCCTTCAGACCATGTCTACTATTGATATGACCATGACATACTATTATAGGACTAATAACCTCCTTTGTATTTCCAGTGGTTCTTCTACTGAACTTGCCTACTATTTTTATGATGAAAAACCTGAACTTAAAGTATGCTTCAGGTCCTCCTTAGGTCCAGTTGTTGTACTGTTTTGGCTAAACCATTTATAAAGTGCAGGAGCTCATAAGATTAAAAAGAAGCAGTAGTGTGATGCTAGTTGGTCAGATGAGGAGTAGTCTGTTAATATAGTTATATATAATATAATATTTATCAAAAATAATCCTAGAATAGGCTACAACTTATTCTACCACTGATATTCTACACCATTTACTCTACTTAATTAATAATCTTATTGTTCACTTGTTCCTTTCCATTAAGTAGACAAATTTACCTGTATAAGAGCAGGAATAACCATCTGCACTGTCTTATTAATTACTTGGAACGTGTAAGTATCATCCAGACGCAAGACATTTGCTCCCATGAATGTAAAAATGGGCATAATGTTATGGAGAACCTTATCCTGGAAAAGAAGACAGATTAGATTAGTTTATTTTTTGAACTGTGCTGCTCTGCATATTACACCTTAAGGCATTTCTCATTCCCACAAATGCCACTAGATTCCTATAAAAGAAAATGAGAATCATTAGTATCTTCCAAAATCTCCACTAAGCTAATTTTAAATGTATAGTGTCCTGTAGAGCTACTTACTATGTTATTGTTAGAGTTCTAAGTATTATTTAGAAACCAAGATAAACCTCTAAGCAAGTAATTAAACAGTGGAAATTGAGAATTTAGTCTGATGAAGTACCTTGTATTCTTCAACTCAGTGCCATAGTAATATGACAAGTAAAATCAGCCATGGGGAGATTTGCAGAAACACAAATTTGAGTGTGGCACAGATTCCAGTGATTTTTGTAACTTTCCCACCCACCCTTCTTATATCTGTAAAACATCTGCAATATCTACAATCATACAATGGAAACCAACCACGGTCATTTTAATTTTGGGCTTTTTTGGGGGCTAGACTGCAATCACAGTAATTAAGAGGGCTGGATTAGAGGTGTCACCTAGCTCAAGAGTTAGTTTCCTAGATTTTGCCAGAACTTAGAGCAAGAAGTTATGGGCACATTTTTTATTCAGTTTTAGTGAACTGATGGAGTGTTCTAGATTTAAAAAGAGAGATGAGACTCATACAAAATATTTCATTGTATTCTGACCTTGAAAATCTTGTAAGAACCAATATTAATGTAGAATAAAAGCTGAGTCCTATAGCAGGTGATGGCAGTAAGATGGCGACAAAGAAAAACAACCCAACATTAAAAAAGCCAAATCCTCCACAGATTTGTCAAAAAACATTCCACTTCTGCCTTTTGGGAAAAATGCTATCCTTCCAAACATGAGGAGAAAGTACTGAGTTTGATACATCTGGATACATTTTGCAGCTCTTATAGTTTCAAAGCAAAATGATCTTAGAAGAGTGTGCGTACAGTCAAATTTCAATCCATAGCAGAAAAGGTCTTTTTCTCGGTCGATTAAAATCAGACCAATCTCGTTTTATCATCAACTACAACTACATTTCTCAGTGTTGTACAAGATAGGAACTCGTAAGAATACATGTGCTATCGGGCTAGATGTTTTCTCTCATGTATATAAAAAAGCAGGGGAAAGAAGAAACAATGCATGAGAACTTTGACCACAGCGGGAAGGTGAGGCATGGCTGTTGTCAGAAAGCTTCTTTGGTTTCTAATACACTTCACTGCAAGTCATAAATGACTAGTGACCAAAGCATCAAGACAGAGGTTTGTTTTCAAGTAAAATGGAACAGAAAGTCCTAAAAGAGCAGGGAACCTATAAATTTTGCCTCTTGCTCCTTTCAGAAAGTTTCTCCTCACAGAAAGCTCTGTACGTTCTTCACTCTTCACAATATTTGGGACCTCTAGAGAAGAGCCGACACATACATTTCAGATACTACTTACGGGAAACATGCCAGCAACAGCACCAAGGAGAAGCAGTGCATGGTGGTGTGTCTGAGGCATTTTAGAAATCCTGATGCACTGAACTATCACTTCCACGTTGAATTTTTCTTTGTCAAGGATATCTGCAAGTAAAAAATATTCACTGCTTAACACTTTAACGGTCAACCACGTAGGAATAAACAGTACACTCAAGCACTGGTTTCAATTTGCAAACCATACCTAAGGGATCACCAAGAAATGATTAAGAAGGCAAACTTTTATGCCCTATAGAGGAACCTATCTCTCTTCAACAATACAGCGTAGACTGAGAGAAGAAAAAAGTTAAAGACCAGTGTTTTAATGCTGTACTGGTGAGAGAAGTACCAAGAAACGAGTCTGGCAATTTTTACCTGCTGGGATCTTGCTGCCATCTGAAGACAGTTTCTGACAGATGCTTAGCAGGCAGCTGAGGATTAGCTGCTTTGTATATTCCATATTTTCTTCTTCTGATGCCATAGGTTCCAGACACCTATACATTCAGGAAAAAAAACAGAGAATGAAAAAGGAGACAGAAAAACAAGTGACCAAACTGCATTTTAAGATACAAATAAAAAACTGCAATCTTCATTCTACAGAAGTTCTAAATTGAGGCTTCTAAAAAGTGCTTGCCAAAAATTGTCTCTTCTTTTTTGTTTTCAAATACATCACCTGGTCTAATAAGAAACATTTATCAAAGCACTGTCAAAAGTATAAGATGATTACATGAAATATGATTGCCAGTCTATGTAAAGGCAAGTCATAAGGAAAAAAGGAAAAATACCCAATAAATATGTAAACTTTCCTAAGTGCCTGCAGACAGGGCTGGCAGGAAAAGCAATAGTTTTCTTAGGTTGCACTGGATGAAGGCTGTTCCACAATGTTTTGGGAGGAATTTTAAAGCTTAGAGTATTATTATAATAGCTCTGCAGAAGACACAAGTCCTGTCAATTGTGCCAGTTTTAGCACAGGTGTCATCCTTCTTAGCAATCTCAAGCCCTCCACCTGAGAAACAAAGTCTTCACATAAGCTACACAACAGGTAATAATCTTAAAAAGCCCATCACATTGTTTAAAGGGCCAAAAAGTCGTAACAACTTCCTGTTCCCCTCATCTGATTTACTTAAAAGAAGTTCAAGTAAAAAAGGCAAGCTAAGCTACAAAACATGGCAACAAAGCAGAGAGAAAGCAGCCCCTATTTTAACGCTTTACAGCGTCTGCTGCTGAAGAGAACGCTTAAGGACTCATGTGTTATGGAGGCACGATTACCGGCTCAGCAGGTTAAAAAGCGCAGGTACCAATGCCTGTGGTCGTCTAAGTTTCTTCTTATGCTGCAGTAATTCCAGAATAAGCATAACCCTCTGCCAGCTGAATTGGCTCGTTTCCGGTGCCAATTCTGCATCTTGAGGCTTTCTAAAAAGATAAGACAAATAAACAGGATATGCATTTGCAAAGAAAATAGTACAGTGTTTCAGGGAACAAACACACACATAAGTAAAAAAAGAAAATTTTTCTTTCACATAGTAGGATCTTTTACTGCTTCTCCTGGGAGAGATGGCAATGTCTGGGCTTTTGATTGAAGCAGCAACACATTTTAAGCAACCAACAGAAAATCCAGATCAAACTTGAAAAAACAAGCAAGCATAGCATGCCTTCAGTGTATACAAAAATTCTACACAATGAAGCAGACTTCTGTGGAAAAATAATAAGATCTATTACCAAATAACTGTCCAAATGCTGATCTCCTTGCCATCCAGGAAATTTGCATCTTCAGAACTACTCGTTGTCTAACCACTGACTATGCAGGTGATGGGGGTGTGTGTGCAAGCATGTGTGTTTATAAACTCTGACAGACACAGTTTACAGATGGATCGATCTAATGGGTGATGATTGTTAAAAATGGTCAAGTGAAGGAAAATAAGAACAGCTATTCTAGGTCAAGAAAACCAACTCAATAACCTGTTTCAACAACGGCTGACAGCCGATGCTTAAAGAGAATAAGTAGTCAACAAAACAGCTCCTTCCTTAGGAGAGTGGAGAGAAGAAACAAGACGAAGAGATCTAAAAATTAATTAATATATCAACATTTTAACTGAAAGAAAATACTGTTTATCAGTCAACTAACAGAAACATTTTGATGAGCATCTGTAGGCTTCAGCCACGTGTATGTAATTTGTCCATACATCTTTATTAGTAACCAAGTTTAATACCTACAAAAATGAATCTTGTTCAACTGTGTCAAGGCAGATTCTATAAAAGCAAATGTCAACATTAAAGCTACTGTTTGTTTTTTTTGTTGTTGTTTTTTAAAAATTTTGACTATAGTTCCATCAGTTCTCAAACAGCAATATGAGCTGGCTTTCTCTTGCCAAAGTAGCTCAGAGTTATTTTACTGTGCAGGGGAAAAGAAGAAATAAATGCTTATGCTTTCAATACAAACGATGCAATGTAGTAAAACAAGTGGCATTTTCCAACTGTACAGATAACGTTTTTGGGTTTCTAGTTATTTTACCTTTGTTGCTGCATTTTCTGCCTTCTAGTTTGCTGAACAGTGGCCAGACTTTTGGTCTTCTCAGGAGGCTCCAGTTCTCTGACAATCTGCTCAGCACACACTGAAATCTGAAACAAAGAACAATAATGCGAGTACCAATAAAAAAAGTGTTGTATCGCACATCTATGCCCCCTCCTTTCTTTTAAAACGCATCCCTTTCATGCACATATGAGTACATAATCCACATATTCAAGTCATATCCCAGAAAATGAAAATCAGCACAGCAGAAAGAAGTGACTTCTGCTGAATTCATTCACATAGTATAGTAAACAACTGATGCATGGCTTTTAAAGAAATACCTTCTAAAAGCAGTCATTTAACAAACTTTTCATGCCATTAGCACAGTTATATTACATGACAAATAGTTTCCGATTCCTTTCATGCTACGAATGGTACAAATGACGAGTGTTACTGAATGTAGCAACATAGAACCACCGCAACATGTTTGAACATATTTCTGTGTTTTGGAGTTTGTTACTTACCCCTTTAAACACACTGCTAATTGTCTGGGCACAAAGTGGGTTCTTACAGTTTAACAGTAAGTCAAACAATACTTTTAATAGCTTCTGTTGCACCATTCCATCTGACACAGCTGCAAAGAATGGTTTAGTGATCTACAAAAGGGAAAAAAGAAAGGATGCAGAGAGGTTTACTGTAAAAGGTTAACAAAATCACAAGCTATGGAACTTAGGTATGTCAGATTATGTATGACACACCCAATCACACACACGTTAGTATGAACATATATTGTAAAAATATGCATATTAACTACGTATTTGTAGATATCCAGGAATCCTTAGATGCAAAGCACGTACTTCTGAAATATCCATCAGATATACCAATTCCCAAAATTTTTCACACAGCTTGCCTGTTGGGGGGAAAAAACTTGCTGTTGCTAGCCTTCGGTAAGTATATGCTAATGCCTGGCTAATAGAAGGCCTGAATTTGTAGCCTCCTTCGGATGAGACTATTTCTCACCTGCTCTATTTTCTTGACAATTTTCCCTCAGAAGAAAAACATGAAGTAAAGCTCCTGCCTGACTGACAAAAACTAAGGACAGTGGAACAGTAGTATCTGCAGGTAATGATACAGGTATTCATCTGCATGAAAATACAACAATACTTCTATTCTGTACTTGTCAAAATGCAAAAATAAAGCAAGCAGCAATTTCTGCTCCTCGTAAGTTTAAGAAAGTTTTGCAGCCTGTTTAGATGTTTCAAAGACACTACGGAGACCTTGAAAACTTGTACTAGAAGAAAGACGGTGAAAAGCTATGGGCTCCTTAACTCAGAGAGTCCTTTAAAATCCAATCTTAAACACTGCTATTTGCTTTAAGCATAAAAATAAATTAAAGATCTTTCCTAAAGCCATACCTGCCCAAGTGCGGTGATCTGAAATGGTGGAATTTCTTCATAGATTTTCTTGGCAGCATGCAGACTTTTGATAAATAAATCTAGACTCTGCTGATTCTTGCACAAGAGGGTTGCTGAATATTCATTAAACTTTCCAAGGATGAGATGCAGGAGAACAACTTCATCTTTCAACATTGCCTCAGGTTTCTTAAAGACCTTCTCTAACAACCGGTCTAGTACAGGCAAGAGGTGAGAAAGAATCATCTGCAAACAGAGGAAATTCATAACAGAAGTTTTTATCCATTCTCATTTTAACAGAATTCCAATAGCACAACTTCATTTCACTGCAACATCCCCTCTCTGGTAACATACTGCATACAGTATTTTATGCAACGACTATTCAAGAGGAAAAATACAAGACTTATTGTGAGATTGGCATGAGTACATGCTCATCTGCTGCCTTGCTATTCTCCTTTGCAGAGTAGTATTTCATATTTTTAAAGTACAGAAACAAGACAATTTTTTTCACCAATTTATGACTGCTGTCTTCTACAAAACCCAAATGTGGGGCAAGAACGCTCATCTTCTATGCAGTTCACAATCCTTTCAAGACACATACAACTGAACAGAGCATTAACATTCATAATTTCATTCATTTTTTGAACATCGAACTCATGTATTTTCCAGCACTTAGACAATTCTGAATATACTAGATAAGAGGAGGTTAATACATACAAATAAAATTGATAGTACTACCTAATACATTACAATTCTGTACAGAAAATTCTATATTCACTGATACCTAACCAAGGTAATAAATTTCTTCTGGAAGAATCTTCTTCTGAAGCAGCCTTTTCAGTAACATCAAGGGAGTTTCCTTAAGAACTCCAGTGCAAAATTCTGCAGCCCTTACATTCCTGGATGGAGCATGCAAATATTTTGTGTTTCATTAAGTCATACTTTGCAGCACTACTGCATATTATTAGAGGTGTCAACTTAATGCCTAATAGTCTAATACATTATGAAGTTATTTAACAGCATTATTACAATTAAATTTGATTTCAGCATTTCAATCAAGTGCAGAACCCATGAAACAACTAGAAAAGTGGCACTTACCTCACCATGGACTTCATGAAGAATTTTCATTAAGTTTCTTGCAATATATGATGGGAAAATAGGGTTCTGTACACAATCAAGTATGCCTTCCAAAGCCTCCAACAATTTTTTCTTCTGGGATTTCTGTTTTGGTTGTGTCTCAAGCTCCTCAAATAGAGTTTCCATAATCTAGTTCATTAACAAAGCAGAAATTAGGTTCTCTCCCTGCAATAAAAATGCTTTAAACCAACGTTTATTCAATGCTTTCCTAATAATGCAATATAAGTGCAAACAGAATTCTTCATCTGTAATTAAACCACAAGTTAATACCTCTTATTTGACTGATATTCTCAATTCTCTGTATGTAATAAATCACTTGAATGTTTTTATAGTCCTTTAAAAAAAATAAATAAGTCTCCTATAGTATACAAAATGAACTTTCCCAGTTAACTTGATTTCTTTTAGAAAAGACGGGAGCCCACAGCAGCAGACAAAACATGTATTAATGTACACCTTAATAACAAAAATACCTGTGTTATGTATGTAGGGTCAGATATGATCTCTTCTGTCTTTTGCTCCAAATGCTGAAGAACAGGATGAAATAGGGACTCCTTTATCCCTCTCAAGGAATGAAGGCAGTTGAGAGCAGCCCTTCGAACTTCACTCACAGGACTACCCAAGTTAATTAGCAAAGATATCACCACTGCAAAAAGAGTGAGGGAAGGAAGGAGGAAAAGACAACAGAATAAAGCAAGTGGTTAGAATTTTAGCATATCCGTCCCTGAAGAGGCATCAACTTTCCTTTGGAATTAAAAAGTCATCTATTTTCACTATAAACCTCTAGACGACACAAAACCAACATGAATCTCATAGATCCATGGCTCTGAACTCCACCACAGTCCTTATATTTGTGTTTAAGCACAGAGAGTTCCTGTATCGCTACTGACTGACATATCCTTATACTGCACAGAAAGTAAGGTGCTGTAACTGACTGACTTCTTCAGCATAGGAGCGTGTTTCTTTAAGACTTCTAAGATTTTAAAAAAGTGGTTTCACCTACTTTCAAGCTTGGGCTAGTAACTGGAGCAGTGAATCAGCAAGAAAGACAGCTGTCTCAGCCTAGTGCAGCTGATCATAAATAACTATAGATACCCTTCATGGTATAAAGTATAGTAAAATTGCACAAAATTAAAAAATACTGTGATTTAAGTCTTAAGATGTAAGATAGATACTGTTTTACTTTACCCGGAGATGATGGTGATAGCAGCTGTTTCTTTTTTTGGCATGTCTGTGATTCAAGCAGTGCATAGCCAATATATAGAGCTTGAGTCTGTAGCATTGCATTGACTTCATATTTTAGATGATTTGAAAGGTTATAACTGTAAGTCCATAAAATTGAAAGGAATTTGAAGAGAACCTCTGAATCTTTTAAAGGTACCTTAAATTTAAAAAAAAAAAAAAAAAAAAAAAAAGAAAAAACCCACTTATTTAATAACTGTCATTTATTTGGCAAACTACTACTCACAACATCTGATAAACCACCCAAATCAAAGGAATACACAGAAAGAGAACTAAAGAGTCAGAAACAGTGTCTTTTGGGACAAAAAAGTTATTGAGTAGATGCTTTTGAGTAAACAGTACTTGCAGGTATATACAAGTCCACATGTTGCTTAACAGCTGGCTTATTTAGTTTAATAGATAACTTGTCACCTACAGGTATGTAAATAAAAGGGATTTTTTTTTTAATCATAACAGACTGAAAACACATCCGTATGAACATTTGCATAGTATGTCAACTGCGCAAGAAAACTGTTACATGAAAAGTAAAGAACTGCTATTTCCTGTTTTGTGCAGCAATAATCTTAACATTAAAAGTGTTCTAAGTTATCCCTGACTTTTTCATCAATCATACAAAGTAATTTTCAGAAGTCTATAAACTAGCGTCTCAGAAGAGCTAGGCATCCAATTTCCTTGTACAGCACAGCTTTCTGTGATGAATATTCACGCTAAACTTTATTCTTAGAATTTGTCCTGGACTGTATAGGCTTTATAATAGCGCATGGACCAAAATTAACAAACTCTGAATCATAAATGTATCACTGACCATCGCAGACACAGGTCAGAGTGCCTTCTCCCACCCCCAGCAGTAATCAATTTAAAGTTCTTGCTTACTACATGGTCTGGCAATAGCTAGCATGCTTTCCGTCTGCAAGATGCTCTCCGGAATCCTAGGAGCTCTTCATTCATCAAACAGGAGTGCCCACTCAACATCCCGCAGACTGAACACAGCTTGCCAGAACAACTGATACAGCTTCTGACATACTCTTGCCTATTCTCTTTTCCACAAGTCCACCAAGATCTAGGTCTAGTTATATTAACTGTTCTGGAGCTGGCAAAAATAACTGTCTTGTCCCTTTCAAATTAAACACCCTCAAAACTGGAGACCAGCAGTACTCCACAAGTGAAAGAAGCAAATTATTACAGCAGCTGTTACCTTCACTAGGTCCTAGAACATTACTAACCCCATTCCACAAACTCTCTGTAGTCCCTCCTCCAACCTTCTTCTCTTCTTCTGTGCGGTACGACCCAGCTTGCTCAGTCACAAATCCCACCACAATAACGTCCTTCCTCCCCTGCTGACAACCTTTAACTAGCCAAGCACCGAATCCATCTCTTTAACAGCTCAGCGTCAGTACAATTTCACTAGATCTTGGAGTGACTTATAATTAGACAAAGTTATACACGAGAATTAACAGCAGAAACAAGTTTTGTTATGAAATCGTTGATATTCTTTTCCTCCCCTGTTTGTGTTTCTCACGTGCTGTGTTCTTGATGAAACAGCATCAAATTCCAGTAGCAGCAGCTTTGTATCAATTACTTGCTTCTCTTCTCCTGAGAATGTAAAGTCACTACTCCCTGTCATCTAAAATCCAGACTGCCAAAATCCCTTCTTCTCTTCGCAACAATGTATCACTTGATGTGGGTGAGAGAACATGAGATGATGTTATAAGGAAACATGCAATGTCTTCTAAAAGTCTTCCTTTCAATTTTTGTATTTAAAAACTAAAAAATTTTACAGAGCAACTATTTGCTTTGCTCCCAGATAAGACCAAAACTTTTAGCTCAAACTTCCAAGCTCTTATCCTGCAAATCAGTGTTATGTTTTCACCTTTGCCTCAACTGGTCCATTTATTGTTTTTTTACTTTCATTTTCTATTACATTTAATTAGGGTTAACTAACCAGCTGAAGCTTAGACTTTCATCTGCTCACAGTACTAGCATGCCACAAGCAGTGCTGCATGATCAGTTCTCCATTTTTCTCAGGTTTCCTTAAAATTATGTAACTGTGTAATAGTGGATGACTAATAATTCAGAGCAACAAATGCAAAAATAATACCTTGAGTAAAAGATTCATCAATGCTCTGTACTGAACAGCATTGCTTCCCTCACTTGCTCCACAGACAAGTAGGTCAAATAGTCCCAAAAGGAGGTGCAGGTAGTCTTGGCTATCTTGATTCAGAGATTCGGGATTCCACCAAGTTTCCTCTGAAAAACAGAGGTTATAAATAAGACACAGTGGATGTATATGAACACCTTTGGAAACCAAGAGAAAACAGACATCTCTAGTTAAAAGAAGACAATACATGTGGCCGATTTCATGTTCACAAGTAAGTAATCTTTACAGACCTCAACAACAACAAAGGAAGAAGGTTAGGAAAACAAGGCTTGCTTATTTCCAACAACTTCTGAAGACAAAAGAATTAACCTTTTGTCTTCACTTCATTGATATAAAGACAGTCAAAACCTTAACACCTACCTTTGGAAAAGGACAGAGGAGGTTTTAGGCCACTAATGAAGTTTTTCAGTAAGACCAGGAACATAGCTGACTCCTCTGCATGAGCAGTCTGATCACTGTTGAGCTTATCTATACATGCAGTTAACAAGTCCTTAGGCACCAAAGTGTCCTCTATTGTTTCAACAGACCAATTGAGGGGAGTCTCCTGTGAATGAAAATTCATTTTAATGTATGCTGTCACAATTTCATGCAACAGAAGACAGAAAATTAGCACTAAAATTCAGCAATATTTAATTTCCAGCCTCAAAAGAGATATCCTTATGAAGTGAATTACATTCCTGATTTTATACTTGCATCTGCAGTTTTAAAACCTATGCCAGCTCTTAGTACCATAACTAACAGTGTACCTAAGTAAGGTAACAGAAGAGTAAAATACCATTCTCTCTAAAATATCTCTTCAAAGGGATTAGGAGTTACTCACAGCATTTTGTGGATATTCAGTTTAATCCCTTCATCTAGCTCTGTTCCAGCAACACAATCCATATCTTTCAGATATTTGTACATATAAAAACTCTTTAATGGAATAATCTGAGGTCAGAGTAACTAATTACCATGTATTGTGCTGTGTGTGTGTGAGGGAATGCACACACAGAAACACAGCCCTGCTCACGTGGGTTTCTTATGCGTGAAAAAAAGAACAAACTGTTTCAACAACAAAATAAATCAAGAAAATCCCAATGGGAAATATGCATAAAAATAAAGCAAAAAAAGGTAGCAGAAAGATGCAGAAATACTCTTTCTGAACATTGTTCCTGCCCCTGTGATGGCTCCTCCTTCTGCCTCCATGTTACCCCACTCAACAAGTCTCAATACAACTGTTTATGGAGCTGCACAATAAACCAAAACCCATCTAATTCAGGAACAACACTTTCAATATTGTTGCAAGGATTTGCTTGAGGTTGCAATTCATAGAATCACAGGATCACAGAATAGTTTGGATTGGAAAGGATCTTCCAAGCTCATCTAGTCCAACCCCCCTGCCATGGGCAGGGACACCTTTCACTAGATCAGGTTGCTCAAAACCTTGCTGAATATGACCATGAACACTTCCAGGGATGGAGCATCCACAACTTCTCTGGGCAACCTGTTCCAGTGCCTCACCACCCTCATAGTATAGAATTTCTTCCTTCTATCCAAGCTAAATTTACCCTCTTTTAGTTTAAAACCATTGGCCCTTGCCCTATCGCTATAGCCCCCGGTAAAAAGTCTCTCTCCATCTTTCTTATAGGCCCCCTGTAAGTACTGGAAGACTGCACTAAAGTCTCCCTGAAGCCTTCTCTTCTCCAGGCTGAACAACCCCAATTCAGCCTTTCTTCATAGGAGAGGTGTTCCAGCTCTCTGACCATTTTCCTAGCCCTGCTCTGGAACTGCTCTTAGCGTAAGCTCTTTTTCATACTCAGCTGCATTTCTTCTTTCCCCTACTGAACAAGCCAGCGAAACCTTTACTCAATGACTAAAAACCCTGATACTCCTAAGCCAGACAATGACACATGATGCCACAGGGTAGCTGGCAGAAAGGCTCCAAACTTTGTGCCAAGGCCACAGCACTGAAACATTGCATCAGTTGGTGGGATGCTAGCCTAAAGCTCTGGAATTCTTCATTTTTTAAGGCAGACTCACTACAGTGGTAAAATGCTAATCTTAATGGCAGCTTCTAGTACTGCTGCCAAGCGTGTGGTTTTGCTCTGAAAAGAAATGAAGGCGAGATTCCTCAAGGTTTCTGAACTTCTTGTTCTCCAGTAAAACAAGATTTCTCCATTACAAAGAAAATGCCCCCTCCAAAATGTTTACATCTTACCTCTGCAGCATCACAAGCTCTGAGATTTTTTATTTTTTTATCCAAGAAACAGAAGACTTTGGTAGCCACTGAAAAATAACTTTCCTTCATCTGTGTATTGCAGCAGCACTGAACAAGCACTGAACCAATTATATGAGTAGTTATTTTCTGTCTCACACTGTCAGATTCCGTTTCAGCAATGAGTATAAGACCATCAACCTTAGAGAAGTGAATGGAGGAAAAACAACAACAAAAAGTCTGTAAGACAGTGGGACTTCACTATGACTTTACACCATTTTTCATTTGCATATCCAGTTAAATCCTTGTTACTTTCTATCATCGGTAGCAAGTTACTGTCTGCTGTAATGGTGCTCTTTGGAACCTGGGAATGCACAAACATCTGTTTCTATGAACTACCCACAGGTATACTTGTTTATTCTCCAGATTTTTTTTTCAGTAAACTAAAAATTCCTGGAATTTAGTTACACCAATCATTTGTCCACATAATAGCTTCACTTCTTTTCATTATGTTAAGGTAGAAACCTGTTTTATCTAGACTGTATTGGGGTTTGTTATTCAATATATACATATTTGCCTAGCAGCTTGATGATAGTATACTAATGCTAAGAAGAGCATATACAAAGTTCTTCTGTTCTTTTATTCTACTGTATCACATACCTAAATCACATCACTACAGTGACCACCTGGAAAGTAAGATCTCTTAAGGTTAGGGTAGCATGGTACACATACCATTTGCAATAGTAAGGAAGGGTCCCCTGAAGTCATGTTTCTAGAAAACAGCAGAATCATTTTCTTGTTGGCCACTCCAATCAACTCTGCAGACTTGCTAGATTTAATTGCCTCTTCAAGAGCTATTCCAAGGAAAAAAATAATCAGACAATTTAGGTATAAAAATCACATATTAAAACACTGGTGGCTCAATAATATTTAGAAACAGTCAGAAACATACTAGACAATTTCTTCATCTTTTCAAAGAGATTTTTAAAGAACTCCATTCACACTCAAAGTATGAGAGTTTGTTAATAACAGCCAGTCTCCTTCAGTAAGTGTTTAGGTTCAATAAGGATGATGTCCTAAATTGTCACAATTTTTATCAAATTAGTTACGATTAATGCTTTACCTTCTGGCCAACCTTTCAGTAAAGGGTGTAAGGAGCAGAGATCAGATTCTGACAGACAAACAGCCATTTTCCAGTCTGAAGACTTTGAATTTGCATTAGTGATTACCATAAAAGGTAACAACTGCATTACTGCTTCATCTAGTAGTTCTTTTTTCTCTTTCAAGATCTCCTCTTTGACTAAAATTTTTATTGCTCGCTCCAGAACCTTGTACCTAAAAGAGAACAAGTCATGTTGAAAACCCATTGCTCAATGATACCAGCAACATTTCTTCCGATTTGTTCTCCATTTTCCATGGTGATTTTCTGAATCCAAATAGCAGCGAGAACAAATAAGGAATTCATGGGAAATGGTATGCAAATAATTGAACCTTTCTCTAAGAAATAGCAAATCTCTATGATATATCTATCTATCTCTATGATATAGCATAACAAAAAGTATTTGAAGGGAAAAGCAGTTTTGAAAGTATTCTTCAGAGTTACTTTTAAAAAATTTAATTTATACAGAAAGAATGTAGACTGAAAAAAGTCACAAACATACCACTTTCCATCCTTTGAAAGATCAACTCTCTGGAAGATGTTCAAAAGACTTGATACTAGTACTTCTGGATTGACTTGTTTCCTGAAAATCTAAAAAGTAATCAAGAAAAATAAATGAGAGCATAATAAAATACAATATAATTTACCATATCATAATGGAAAATGCATCTGCTATACCAAGTGGAAACGGGGATCAAACATTACTAATTGCATTCCTATTGATGATCGTGTAATAAAAAGGTAATAAAAAATTATCAGGGGAAACAGAAGTTATAAGGCTGCCCAGTATGCTCTCTTCATATGCTAAAGTACGGAGAAGTTATTGAATGCAGAAATGTTTGGTAGAATTGATAAACAATAAGCAAAACACTTTATAATTAAGTAAGAATTGCTTTTACTTTACATAGCATCTGTATGACAAAGATATAAGGCACATTAACAAAAGTTACTAAAGTTTAAAGAAGCACTCGCGTGGTTCTATTCCTAATTTTTAGTGATTGAGAATGAATGAACACGCAAGACCAATTATACTACTGCTAATAATATTCTCCACTACTACTAGCAGAAGCAATAAAGAAAGAGTGTTACTCTAGCTGGAAACAATCAGTACAATGCATACCAGAGTCCTATCCAGTAAACCTGAGCTGGAGTTTAGGACTTGGCCACTATCAACTGACCAAGTGACTCTCATACGGAAAAACTCAACTGAGCACTTCTCACTAGCGTAATGACTTGTCACTGCACCATTTTCCATCCAAAAGGCAGATAACATGGCTTGCGTTTTTATAGAAAAATGTACAGGATAAGCAGAAAGCACACTTCAAGTAATAATCAAAGATTAAAATATGCTTTAGTAGCTACATAAAAAAACATCAGTAAGTTCAGGTTAACTGCAAACACTTTGGGAAAGATTAGGAAGCAGAAATCTGGGGAGGAATTGTGAGGTGGTAAACAACACAAGCCTCCTAAATTTTTGTTACTTCATCCTGTTAAAGGACAAAAGCCGTACACTAAGGACATGAGTAGAAGAAGGACAATTACAAAGAATACATTCCAGACACATGTTCAAGACCAGCTAAAATCTCACCTAACATATCAAGATACAGACTTACCTCCAAAGAACTGAGAGCAGACATTACAACATCTCTGTTGTCATCCCTGAGCCGACCAAAAATTGCTTCTTCTATGAAAGACTGATCAAAGCCTTCCTGAAAAAACAAAGGAAAAGAGCCAAAGGGAAAAAAAAAATTTGTTGGTAGCACAATTTACAGGCTTTTAATGATATATCTGAATCGTAGTACAAGAAAAGCAGTTAACATCATCTAAATTAAACCTCACAGGCAGACTAACTTTCAACAACAAAAGAAGGAAAACCGGAAGAATCCATTAACTTAGATTTTATCTTAGACTACAAGCAGCATAATAAACAAGAACTATATCCAGGCTCCAGAATACAGGAAAATGGTGACAGAAGCCTACTGAAAACACCATGAAAAACAGTGAGGATGACATAAATAGTTTAATGTACCACTCATCTTCAACTGATATGTCTGGCAAACAGCTTTTTGAAGACATTATGTGTTAAGTCAGTTCTGTAAGTGAGAGATTCAGGACACAAACCTTTGATGTTTCAATAACATCTTTCAAATGCTGAAGAGCCAGAACCCGCACAGCTGGCTGAGGATGATTCAAACTAAGCAGTAGGGAGGTATCAGAGTCTTCCAGAAACTGAAATACAGATTTCAGAGTGACTCACTACATGTTAAAAATACTTCAAGTATATATAAGGATAATGGAAGAAATTCTTTCAGCAATTTTTTTGTACCAGAAGAAAATCTGTATAATTCAGACCCAAAAAGCATCAATTACAGAACAATGATGTTTTTTAACTGTTTCAAATTTGGTCAACTTCACTTTAGCAGACAGTTTTTGGAATATAGCTTGAAAAGTACAGTAAGCCACAGACACCTTTTTGTCCTAGAAAAGCACTACACTTATCTAAGGATTCTGAGAAAGCTCTAGTGATGATGTCAGTGTGACAGAGCACAGATAGAAACTGTTAAAAAGGCATCCCTGCCAGTCCAACTGCATGCACTTATCGCAGGAACCTTAAAGGCTAGAAGAGTCATATGCCTTTGTTCTGCATGCCTTCTTTTTCTGGTAATCCACTTGGTATTCAGTCACAGAATCTCTGCCATCGTTAAATCAGTACAAAAACACATGAAGCACTTCTTTATGTAGTTTATCATCTTCTCCTAAGTGCTTTTGGTCTTTCAATCATTGCAAACAACAGCCATAATACTAACCATCTCTTAATAATAAATTCCTTGGACAGATCTGTTGCACTCATGGTTATTCTGTGTTAGGCTGAGTTTCAACTGCTCTTCAGAAATGGCACAGGAAGAACTCTGCAGTCACTCTATTCTTCCATGTTACCAACTGTAAACATTCATAAAATCAATGCAACAAAAACGACCAAGTCACCTTCACTCAACAATGATAAAGTTGTTTGTCAGCTTTCCTAAAACAGATGCCTCTGACACTGACAAAATCTATAAGTAAGATGAGACCTTGCTGGGCACCACCATGTTGTCATTATCAACCACTACAGTATAGGTAGTGGCCACGTTCCTAAGGAAAAAAAGTATTGATAGCAATTGGGGCAGGTGGAAATGCATAAATTTTAACCATGAAAAAAAGCTCACAGTCATGACCCTTCATGATAAACATGAACTTGAAAGATCTGTTAGCTTTTGATTTTACCACCGTTTTGATCAAGGGCCCCCCTCCCCCCCCATCACATTTACATAAGTTGGGTTGTTTTGGCTTGTTGGGGGGTTTTTTTTGGTTTGTGGTTCGGGGGGTGGTGTTAGGGGGAATGGTAGATATTTTGTTCATGTTGAGAGCTGGCAACTAAGCACCACACAGCCACTCACTCACTCCCTCTCCACCCAGTGGGATGGGGGAGAGAATTGGTAAAAAGTAAAACTTATAGGTTGAAATAAAGACAGTTTATAAGGACAGAAAGGAAGAAACAAATAATGCTAATGCTAATAATAATAATAGAATTGGAACATACAAAACAAGTGATGCACAATGCAGTTGCTCATCACCCACCGACCGATGCCCAGTTAGTTCCCAAGCAGCGATCCCTCCCAGCGCCACTCCCCCCAGTTTATACACCAGGCATGACATCCCATGGTATGGAATAACCCTTTGGCCAGTTTGGGTCAGCTGTCCTGGTTGTGTCCCCTTCTTGCTGGCTGGGCAAGAGAGGCTGAAAACTCCTTGACTTAGTCTAAACACTACTTAGCAATGACTGAAAATATCAGTGTGTTATCAACATTCTTCTCATACTGAACGCAAAACATAACACTATACCAACTACTAGAAAGAAAAGTAACTCTATCCCAGCCAAAACCAGTACAGTTTAGAAAGAGGAAGAGAGAGCAGAATTTTCCCAAAATATCAGCCTTCTGACAGTATAACCAGGTAAGAGCTAGGATCATGAGCTGAGCTTCTACCTACCTTGTATTTGCCACAGCTTAATGAAAGAGAAATAAATTGGTGAAAAAGATCTTGGTCAGCCTCATCTGTGCAATCTTCCAGGTGCTTCTCCAACACAGAGTCTAAGGCTTTAGGGTACCTGCCAACAGACAAAACCCCCAAAATTTTCCACAGAGCATTACAGAAGAACATGTATTTACTAGAGAAATACAGGGAAATACAAGGAAGGTGAATGCACACGCACTCATCTGAACCAGCTATTTTAAGTAGCTTTACAAAGGCAATCAACGATTATGTCTTAACACAGATGAACAATACGCAGACCACTAGGATAAATAATGAGCAGAAAAGGTCATGCTAAACAGCAAACACCTGTACAAAGCCAGTAGGTCTGTGTCCATGTATTACAGTCATAACAAAATATGTAAGGACAGATCAGTAAAATAAAATTTGCACAAAGGTTAGGAGTCAGTTATTTTTACTCTATTTATTTGGGCAAGAATATTGTGCTTACTACACCCAATAAGCCAAGATCATAGTTAACATCATCACTCTACAGACTGCAGGTCTGTCACAGAAAAACAGAACTTACTTTCTCTCAAGAAGTCTGATAAGAGGAAGCATCTTTTGATTGAGTGCAGCCATTTTGGGGGGATTAGATTCAATCTCTGTACCACAGGAGATAAACTCTTCAAGAAACTTGCTAAAATTACAAACAATAGAAAAAGCCACCATTTTTTGGATAGTACAGTTTCCATTAACGTTACAAAGCACACTGCTAAACAGGTTAGGATTAATATGCATTACTTATTGCAAGTACAGATTTGCTCCCAGCCTGAAGTTTCACTCTGTCCCACAAGTACTCCCACAAGTGCTAAAAGCATGGCTCTTCTGGATTACTGAATGTTTCACTTTCAAAATCCAGGTTTGGAGCTAACTTAGGAACTCAGGAAAAAATGCTCATACAATGCTAATACCATTTTCAGGAATTAGTTGTTATTAAACCAGAAATGA
This sequence comes from Haliaeetus leucocephalus, assembly GCF_000737465.1. Taxonomy (NCBI): domain Eukaryota; kingdom Metazoa; phylum Chordata; class Aves; order Accipitriformes; family Accipitridae; genus Haliaeetus; species Haliaeetus leucocephalus. The sequence continues at coordinate 4,519,230 of NW_010972598.1, read as the reverse complement.
CAGTAGTACTGCAGAAGAAAAATAATCAAAGTCAACTCACGAAGCCAACAGGTGATCTAAATCCTTTTCCAGTGGTATACTCTGAAGAATAGCTTCAAGATGTTGGATGTAAATCTGATTCTGTGTCTCCTCAGGTTCTTCTTGTTCCTCTAAGGACAACACATAATCATAAAAAATGAGCAATAGTTTGAGAATAACTCCTTCATACTGATTAAAGCTAATAGCTTGTACAGGCACCATCATTTGGTGAACCAAGCACACAACCTGAAGACCACTGTAGCACTAACTGTCCGTGAGCTGCTAGCAATGCTTTATACCAATGACATTTAAATGCCAAAGGCTACCAATAAATTCAAGAATGCTTTGGAATGTTCCAGATGTGCTCCCACAACCTGTGTCAGGAACTCCCTACAGCATTTCTTGGCATGAATCTGGACCTTTTCAACAACAGAGCTTTCCCAGTCATGATTTGGCAGTTACAAGTCCACAGTGCAAACGGACTCAGTAGTGCAGACACAGGCTATTGCTGCATGCCAGTCAGCCTTGCTGTCCCAGACTGTTCCCAGGCACATTTAATTCATCAGGTAAACACAGATCTCCACTACTTAAACTACATACGGAGTACATGTAATCTACCTAAAAATGATTTTGCAGTACTACAATACATCTCTAAGAGTCAGAAATTTCCTACATGAAAATTAAGTTACTGCTGAAATAAAACATTTAAATCAAAGCGATATAGATATAACAATGCCTAAAATAGCCTCCTCTGTAGGGTCTGGGAAAAGAAAAAAAGCAATACACACACAAAAGCTCAGTCAGGTCTTCACATGTATTGGCACAGTTTTAATGAAGAAGCAACTAAAATTACACAGCTACAACACTGATCACAGCCATTTGTCCTTAGGACTCAACAAAATTGTAAAAACGTATGCTAACTTACCTGTATCAGTTTTCATGACAGTGCAAACAAGGTGAGGCAACAGGTAATGCAGAAGAGGAGAGATATCATAGTCTGCTGAAAGGCCTTGCAAAAGTGTTACCAGTTCTGGGGTTTTGCACAGATAATTAAATGGCCTGCACAATGGAACAAGGAAATAATAATAATTTAAAAAAAAGTATGTATGTTCATCTGGGTTACCAACACTTTCAAACCACACAGACTTCATAAGGATTCAACTGTCAGCATCAGGTAACAGCCGCATTGTAAACAAATGCTGAAAAGATTCAAGGGTTTCCACTTCCTTACTGCCAGAGGTTTATTGGTGCATTTAATGTCCAAGAAGAAAAAGCACTAACTGTTGCAGAGCAAGACAGACAGATTGATGGGAACGAAATACTACATATACTTCCAGAAGAACACCTGACTTGTGGGACCAAAGAAGTGGTGGTATAAAACCACTTACACTTCAGGTGTCAAACTATATGAACTCAAAGCCCTTCCACTGAAGGAACGGAACTTCTTTTTTCCAAGCTATTCAAATAACCTCAAATTTGCACTACCATTATTATGCCAGCTTCTCTTCCAGGATTCCCACTTTCAAGAAAACCTCTTACTGGCAGGGTTCGGTTTTGCACATTGACAGCAATCCTTTACTGAGAGAAGTGGCAGGAGAGGCACCAAAAGATGACAGACTCGCACCACTGAGACTCCTTAGCTGTAGTGAGCACACAAATTTTCGAAGTAAGCCAAAGAAACTTGGGAGCCCTTTGAAACGTCAAGTACCAAAATTTCAAATAAGGAAGTATCCCTTCAGTGAGAAGGATAAAAAAATCCAAATTATCAAAGTGCAGCCTGAGCTTTTAAAAAGTGGGAAACTCAATTCATGTAGACTTACTTCTTCCCAAGTTTGTCTCCCTTCTGAGTTTGTAGAAGTAGGTTCAAGCACGCCACGCCATCCCTGACTAACGAGGGCACTTTAGATAATGTCTTGCTTATCTGTAACATCAAGGAATGCACCAAGGAAGTCTCCACTGTCACTTTTACTGTCATCTGGCAGATTATCATGTATGTTGCAGCTCTGTAATCCTGTATAGAAGATTTCAAGCCCTAGGAAAAGAGATAAAGGTGGATTTTTAACACACACACGAATTAAAAAAAGAATCCATTAACATAAAAATAATTTCTTTCTCACACCCATGGAATTACACCACCTTCTTCTCCATGTGTTAATTTTTAAGGGATCTATAAATTCAACTTTGAAAAAGAAAAAGCTGTCATGCAGGGTGCACACACACAGAAGACACATTCACTAACTGCTGCTCTGTCTGTTAACAGAGCAACAATCCTGGAGGAAAGAGGATATTAAAGCAGGCTGTCCACCCTGACTCCATTTCCTCATTGTTTAGCACGACAAGTCTCTAAGGCAAAGAGGTTCATTCAAACTGTGTATCCAATTCTCACAGCTCCATTCCTCATGGAGAGTAGGAAACAGAGTTCTTACAGTGCTCATCTGAGGTGTGAAAAATCATTATTATTCATGGAGCTTCACCTGCCTGATGTTTCAAAGCATGCTAAGAGCAGTATGATACATTGCACGTACAATGGCCCTCTTGAATGTTATCTGCAGACGCATGTCCGCAGAACACAGTACACTTCATCACACAGGAAGGAAAACAAAGCTTCACGTACCTTTTGGATGTAAGGGAGCAGCATAGAGACTATACTGTCTGTTATCTTCTCTGCAGCTCCAAGAGCTGATACAATGGTGGAAGCATAAAACACAAGAAGAACTCTCAACTGAGCTGAGTTGCCAGGACACTCTGAAAAGACCTGGACCACAGAAAAATCAGTTGTTCAGACATCAAGAAAAGTGGAAATGCACATACGGCTTCCCCCCAAACCAGCAAAATCTCAGAACTCCAGCATGTAAGCTCTACCAGCTCCTGCTGGCACAACTCGTCATCACCTCCTCCTAGAAGCAACCCTCAGAGGTTACTGCTCCCCCTTGCAGACAAGGTAGAAGGAAATGGGTGCTGCTCCTCAGCTACTGTAGTTAATCATAATAAGGTAATCTAAATCACTTGTGATTTTGGTGTAATGCTCAAGACTGAGAACCGGACAGCTGAGAAGCTGACTGGTATATGTTTAATACCCCCTACTACATCTGTGAACAAACCCTGTTACTGTGCGTGCTTTGCTTAGTTTGACAGTACACGCATTCTAGTTCTCTAAATAATTGGAACTGTCCTACATCTTACCCTTCTGAGACTATAAAACTAGCACTCTACTTGACATTAACTGAAAAAACAAATAAATCCTCACCTTCTAACATTCTCAAATTTAACTTCTCATTAATATTGGAAGACATACTTTTAAAACACCCATGACAACCCCCCGAAAAGACATCCCCAAATTCAAAGCACAGTTACAAACCAACAGAAGGAATGATTTTATAAAATAAATTAAGACAATGAAGTACTTTGAAGCAATACAGTATCTTTAAGTAATACAGTATTGCCAAATTGTTCTGTCATGGCTCATTGGTTCTCAGCCACTTCCTTGCAAGAATTTCTGACAGACTGTCATCTATACAAATAATAAGAAAAGAAATTGTCATTGTTTACTAATAAATTACTCCTTTTATTATTTGATATGTAATTCAAAATATTAGTAAATAGCGGGGAAAACCAAGTGACAACAAACAAATAATTTTCTAGAATAAATGAACAACCTTCACAGATTTTGCCACCAGCCTGCAGATGAAATCCATGAAATCCAGGTCTTTGTAGCAGTGTGTAATGACAGTACCCCTTGCCAGTGGGACTCCAGGTTTCTTTACATGGTAAAAAACAGTAAAATTAGAACACTCAAGGATAAAGTGAAGCACCCAAAGTAAAAATTAATATAATCTCTAAATTAATCCTACCGATCAGTTAACATCATTTAAACTGAAATAAGTAATGGAAACCCACACACTTCTCTGGAATTTTTTGTATCTACACTAAGACAGGTGATAAAGAGCATTACATTTAATCTATATTCAAATAAACATATATTTTAGTAACTGACATATCTTCTTAGCAGTAGCAAATACTCGCACGTTAAAAGTGTACTCTGCCAAAACAGAGTAATTACAATCAAAGCTTTTTATAATTAGCTTTATATTTAAAGAAAGATGGCAGAAACAACAGGTGGACATCCAGGCTCCACCCCTGCAATTAAATCTTTCAGTACAGTTTTACAACTAACCACATGAACAGGTGGGCCATATTCATAAACCTAGTAACAGAGTCAAGATATTATTAATAAAGTCCCTCATGTTTCTCCCAGCTTGCATCTGTTAAATACTTCACCCTTATTGGATCCATCCAATGCCATTTATGAGTTGGGCTGCTTATATTTAAAAGTTGAATAACTCTCACAAAGAGTTTAGTCTCATGATATGGCAGAACACAACCAATCAAACTATCTTGATTGTAGAGATGGATGTGAAATCTAAGGAAAAAGCACATATATATCGTTAAAAATTATCTGCAAGTCAAAAAAAAAGACCCAGCCACGTTCTTCTTAGAACACCTGGTTTACTTGCTTTTAAGCAAGACATGATTGTCATACTGATTCAGACATATGGTCCACCTACAGTTGAGAATCCCAAGGTGGCTTCTAGCCTATATGTACTAGAGGAAAGAAACAGTGCTAGCTATTTTTTCCTCACTCTCAATAATTTTAGGTCCCTATAGGACTTAAGATTATCTTAGTTTCTTCTGCATAGATTTCAATATTAAACCAGACATTACAATAATCTAGTATGAATTTCAGTATAATACATATATAAAAAAAAATTGATTCAAAGGTTGTATCAACAAAATCACCCACTCCTTCATGACATGGAATATTACACTTTCTGCATCTGGATAGGTTAATTTATATAAATAAATACAACATCACTTCACAAAATACTTTGTTTGTTTTTTCTTCACACCTTCTTACATAACCCTGAAATAAGAATACTCAGCTCATGTTATAATACAAGGGCATGATATTCATGGTTCACAGCTAATATTGAAAATTAGCTATTTTACACAGCCCATTTCTAAAAGCATATTACATAAATGTCTCTCTAGGTCCTCTGCAAGATGGCTAGAGCTGGGCAAACTTGGTGAAAGCCAGGCAAGGAAATAATTGCTTTTATACAGAATATCATGACAGATCAAATTTTTCACAGAAATTTATCAAAAGACAAAAAACTAACTGGCAAAAAGGAACGTCTGGCCCCATAAAGACTAAGCTCAAATGGATGTTTTTAACATTTTAACCTGTATTTTCAGAAAACTAAAGTAAAATTATTCAAAATTTCTTTCATTGGGGAAAAAAATTCTGGCATTTCTAGTAGCCTTAGCTATTGACATGTAGGATATTCAGTGGATTACCTGTGAATCAGCCATTCAAGGCACTTCTGGGCTGGCTTAAGCATAAAGTAAGGGGACAGGTGAATCAGGAACAATGAAATATTCTTATTCAGCTGCTGATTTACTGCTTTAGACTGAACACTGCGTTCCAGGCCTTTGGATGTGGAACTAAACAAACTGGACTGGAAGACTTCAAATGAAGGATCAATCCCCATCAGCTCTTCTAAGCCAGTGCATCCTGTGGAAAAAAATGGAAGAATGCTTTAAACGCAGCAGTTTTATTCAGCAGTCCTACTCATCTACCTCCTCACTCGCATATCCAAGTTCTTTGCTGTACTGGTATATGTCATCCTCATTAAGCAAACCAAACCAAATAGTAAAAAGGTCTAAGTCCAAAACTTTTGCTACACTTAAAGTATTTCTTCAGCGATGAATAAAAAGAACATTAACAAGGATCAGCAGTGCGCTCTTGCACCAATGTAGGCCAGCAGCATCCTGGGCTGTATTAGCGAGAGCGTAGCCAGCAGGCTGAGGGGAGGTGAGCTGTCCCCTCCATTTGTGAAATTGCATCTGGAGTACTGTGTACAATTTTAAGCTCATCAGTAGAAGAAAAACATTGCCATCTGGGTGTGAGTCCAGCAGAGGAACACCAAGACGTTCAGGGGACTGGAAAATAACATACAAGGAAAAGGAGGAACTGGGTTTGTTCCATCTGGAGAAGAGAGAGTCAAAAGGAAATCTTCCTGCTGTCTGCAAGTACTTAATGGGACATAGTGTAGGTTACGAAGAAGATGGAGCCAGACTCTTCTCCGAGATGCACAATAGAAGGATGGGAGGCAACAGATGCGAGCTGGAACACAGGAAATTCCAAGTCAACATATGGATTGATTTTTTTTTTTTTGAACACTGGGGTGGTCAAACACTGGATCAGAGGTCCAATATTGGATCAGAGACCATAAAACCTCCATTCTCAAACTCAGCTGAACAAGGACCTGAACAACCTGCGCTAACTAGCCCTCTGCTCAGTTGGGTTAGTACCAAATGACCTTCAGAGGTCCCTTCCAGCCAAAATTATTCTATGATTTTACAGGGATGAAGCAAGCAAAGGTACCTCTTTGAATAAATTAAAATACAATATTCCATGTACACCACTGGAAAACCATTGGAATGATTTCTTTCTTTTATACAAGCTTGTAAATATTAATGGCTAAGCACAAAGCAGACAAACTCAGCTGAAATAAAGAAACCAGGCAGCTGGCTGAAATATGGGAGAAATAAATGATTACATGCAGCACTTCTATAGTAACTATTTAAGAAACTAAAAAATACTCTGTGTTGCATCAAAGACATATATATCTACAATCTTGTTACTTAAAACCGATATACGATATCAATCTTTCTGTTTTTAGAAAACAGCTTTCTTATTCAAGAAGTATCACATTCCTGGGTAAAGTTCTCTATCAAAAATGGACAGAGATAAGCACAAAGGCTATGAAGTGTGCAAACACAGCAATGGTTTCTGACACTTTACATTGTTTGTGGCCATAACGTTACCAAAGAACGGGGTGTCAGCACATGTTCATGAAATCACAGTGCTCAGGCTGGAAGGGATGTTGGGAGACGCTTTAGTCCAAGGGTCTGCTCAAAGCAGGGTTAGCCCTGAAATCAGACCAGGTTGCTCAGGGCATTATCCAACTGGGGTTTTCAGAAGGACGGAGAGCACAACCTCCCTGGACAACCTGTTCAACTGCTTGACTGTCCTCACGGTGAAAAAGCTTTTCCTTATATCCAGTTTGAACCTCTATGGTGTCAACCTATGTCCACTGTCCCCAGTCCTCCAGCCACGCACTCCTCTGGACAGCCTGACCCATCTTCCTGAAACCTCCTCAGAGGTATTGGCAGGCTGCTGTTAGACCCCTCAAAGCCTTCTCTGCTCCAGACTGAAGGAGACCAGAGACATTCCTCTCACCAAGCCCCTCTTACGGGGCAAATTCTCCAGCCCTTGACCACCTTGGGGCCCCCGACTCTTCCCAATCACCTCACCCTTCACGTGCCCAGAAATGGGCTCCAGGAGGACCTGCTCCCCGTTTTTCCCATGGACTGGGGTGATGCTGACCAGCCTGCAATTTCTTTAATTACCTTTTTGGCCTTTTTTTGCATACGGGTTTGCCTTTCCCGCCGGTCTTTCTCCAGCAGTTTTTTGGACAGACGATTTTTAAAACCGCTGGCGTCTGAACGGCCAAACTCACCGATTGCAAAAAACGTGTCCCTGTCGATGCCAGCAGCCTCCTTGCCGCTGAAGAGCAGCGAGGCGACCTCGCTGCGGCTGAGGAGGCTGGGATCGCTCTGGGGAAGCGCCAGCCGCTTCAGCTGCTCCGCCAGCGACGTCATAGCTTCGTGCTTCCAGGAAAGGAGCCGCCAAAGAAACCTAACGGAAGAAAACCAAAGCAGGCCCGCGGATAAGGCAGTCGCACGGAGACACGCCGTCCCCCTCTCCGCCCCCGCTCCCGGTGCAGGCCCCGCTGCCAGCTGCCCCTCGGGGGGGCACGCACGCGGGGATGGGCCGGGCCCAGCCGAGCCGGGGAAGAAGAGGGACAGCGGCAGGCGGTGGCAGGGGCCCCCATCCCGATCCCGATCCCCGTCCCGATCCCGGTCCCGGTCCCGGACACTGACCTGGCTCCGCGCCGCTCCCCGCCGGGCCCCACGTGGGCTGCGCGCGCCGCTAACCCGGAAGCAGCGTCTCCAGCGGAACGGGAAGTTCCCGCCCCTTCTCCTCAGGGCGGTGAGGCGGGAGCGCCCCTGAGGAGGCGCCGCCTGCAGGCGGGTCTCCGGGAGGGAGCCGCCCGTTGTTGGCCGTGGTGGCCGGTTTCGGGCGTCCGGGCGGGTGCCTCGGAGCTCAGCGTCCGTGTGGAGGCTCGGTGCCGGTGTGGGGCGGGGGCCAGCCTGTCGGTGTCGGGGAAGCAACCGGTGGAGGCGAGCAGTTGAGGTGTGAAGGCCGGCAGCGCCGGCGGGAGAAGCCTTAGTGAGGTGTCTGTGGCGAGGCGTGCTGCTGGCTTTGTGCTGACCTCAGCGAGGCAACAGCCCGGGCTGCGGGTGGGGGATCCACTGAACACGGTCAGCGTGTCTTAACAGTAAGGGCGCGCACACCTGGAGTTGTTCCACCTTGGGATTTTTCCACATCTGGAGCGAGTGGTGCTAGGGGGAGTGCAGGACTGCCATGACTTGAAAGCGACCGGGGTGTGTATGAGCTAGATCCCAGTTGCAGAACCACAGAACTATGTAGGTTGGAAGAGTCCTCTAAAAGATGTCTGATCTAGCCCCAGAGCAGGGCCAGCTTAGAGCAAGTTGCCCAGAGTTTTGTCCAGTTGTGTTTGGAGTATCTCCAAGGATGGAAATTCCACAGCTTCACTGAGCCTCTCATCCGAGGTTTGGTTATTCCCAGATTAAAAAGAAATTCCCAGTATTAAAAACCATGATGTCTCTCACCAGTTTGCATTGAAGGCTGCAAGGTTCTGCACCTGGAAGTCGATGCACAAAAGCCAGAAAGGGAACATGGCTTGTGACAAACCAGGAGAAGCCGGGCGGGGGGGGGGGGGAGAAAGAAAGAAAGAATTTCAGTTGATGTCAGCGGATGGACAAGATAATGCCAAATATAACAATTCCAGCACCAGATCCATAAAATTATTTCCATGTATTGTTGAGAAGCTGTATGGCTATGGCAGAAATAACAAATTTGTTCACATAGTAAAGCTGCCTTATTTGACAATCATTTAGCATAAAGTAGAAATACAAAAAGCTGGCAAAAGCTTAGGGTTGCAGAGAATTGTTTGATTGCTTAATTTTATCCGTGAGGAGTATTCACTGATTTCAACAAGACTCTTGGCTTGTATTAAGTTAAACCTTTGTAAGAGTGGGAGCAGAGAGAGAAAATGAAGCTGGATGTCTGACTTTGTGCCTGATTATATTTGCCGGTGACTTGTCAGAGAGCATGTATTAACTATATATCGTGTTACTTCTGACGTGGTATTATCTGGTTGTAATGATGGCAATTGCTGAGCTGTTATGGGTTGCTACCACTGCAGTTACAACAGTGTTAAGGTGTTTGGAGGATATTACTGATTTAATGGGTTTGCTATTATTTTTCTGGTTGTTCTAATACTGAGATTCTGATCATCTAGCAAATGAGCAGGCTAGGGGTGGTGCAAACCAATTTATTACACTTTTTCACATTCCCTGTGGCTTCTGCGCATCTTTTTCCTTTATGAAGCCTTCATGTGACCTTATTTTTAGCATAGTTTAAACCTGCATAGATATGCATGTTTGCATGTCTAAAAATACATAACATTAAAATCTGTAGACTTTGGAAAGGACAGAAAGCTGTTTCTGAAAAATAAAACTAGTCATTTTTTAGAAATGTGGTTCATTATTTGAATACTCTAGCTAGAAAGATAAACTAGAAGTTGTAAATGCTGAAATGTGTTCAGGTTTTCTAGTACTCCTATCCCACTCTATTCTTTCCCGTGGAGAGCTGCAAGACAGAGGTTTTATACCTTTGTGCTTTTTGTTCCATCCTTGTTTGGTTTCAGAGTAAAGCTGGGATTCCCTCCTGAGGAACAGAGACACCTTCTGCAGAGGGAAAAATATTCTCGATTTAATTCTAAAAAAGCGTTTCCTGGGAAAAATATAAAAACAGAAAGTCTATTAGGAAATATGCTTAGTTGGCTTTGTGATTACCCAGAGGTAAGGCTGAATATCACAGAGATTTGCTCCATGCTGGACTACAAAGAGAAGCTTTCCTGAACTTAAATCCAAGCCTGTTTCAATCAGTCCCTTTAGTTTCTCAATGCCTACATCATCACATAGCTAGTCTGTATGGGTGGAATTCTCATAGCTGTACTACAGCTGAGATCACCTCTGCTGATGGCTGCTGTTAAAACTGCATTTGACAGATTAGACTCTGTGTTAAAGAAATCTTGAAGTCTTAGAATATAAATTGTCATATGCTAATTTTTATTTATTATTTATTATTATTTATTATCTATATATGGAAAAAAGTGCTCTGTTTCAAGTGTTTTCTGAAAGCCTATTCACTCGTAAGCATTGGTGTATTTGAAAAGATTTGATTGAGAAATGCAAACGCTATTAAACTTTTCATGTTCTTTATGCCTGGGTAAATTTGTGCTACTGCTGGAGCAAATACAACTGATGTCTTTGTATAAATACAGACCTACTCTTTACATTCCTTTCCTTCCAGCTCACGTCACCAGCTGTGATATATACAGCTATATCTACCTTGGTAAGTAATGCAACCCAGTAGGAGGAAATTTGTAAAATGAAGTGGTGCTGAGGAACCCTCGTCATGCTGTGTGCATTTCAGAGGTTTTATGCAGACTAGATCTTGTTCTGCCCTGGACACCAAATTCCCATTAGGTGCGTTCCTGGAATGCATATTCTGGTTTGGTTTCATGTGTAGGCAACAGATGTGGAGGAACTTCATTTAAAGAGGAAAAAGGAATCACTTCTGAAACAAAAAAGGAGTGTTTGGTAGCATTCAATTGTAATATATGAAGATGAAGGTAAGGAATTGAGTACTACCTGTACAATTTACTGTTTACATAGAAAGTTAGAGAGTGTTTGTATTAAGTACTCTTAAGTACTCTCAAAAGGTTGTTAATTCATTTGCTAAGATGATGCTTCTTTTTCTGTCTTGTACCACCTCCCATAATCTAGTGAGCCACCATGATTTTGGATTGCTAAAACAGTTCTGAAGGAGATGAAAGAGAGCCACTTTCTGTGTGCTTCACCATCACTTGCTGATAGTCTTTGTTTGTTCCCTGACATTTCTCCATGCCATTTCTAATAGGGAATGTGACAGTGTCTGACATCTAAAATATGATCTGATTGCAGCATAATGAAGTAATATTCAAACCTTTCTAGGATATGCAAAGGAGACTATAACTTCCTTAGAGTGTATCAAGTTCTCTAACTTTTTAAGTAAAAGTAGGTGTTAACAGATGTGTGTGTTTAATGTGGGTATATGCATACTAAATAGCCTGTAAAATGATCTGTGTTCTGGAGCAGTGGCTTGAACACCTTGTAAGCCAAGGTAGTCTTATTTTCAAGGGATAGATTTTGTTTTGCTACTGGTTGTAGGAGGCATGCCAAAGTTTTGTAGTTTTGGAGGCTGCGCAGTTAAATCTGCTACTCTGAGCTAATCTGTGTCCTTTGTTCTTAATGTATGTATCTGCTCCCTGTTGGAAGTTTATAAGAATACATCTGTGGTCTCTGAATTTATAAAGTTACTGTAATTATCAGGAAGAACAGTGCTTGTTGTGTACTTTAAGGCTGCAGTAATGTATTTTTCTCTGTTTTCAATTTTTTCTGCTCTCTGTGACAATGCAGCAGTCACTGTTCACCTGTGGACATTCTGCAATAATGAGACAGTACTCTTCTGCAGTGTATACATTGATAAGGCCTTGAGGCCATTATTCCCTTGGCTAGGCTTTTGTTAGAAGCAAAGAGATTGGAGCCATTGTATCACGTCGCAATGCGAGAGAGTTAAGATTTGTTTTCCCTATCTACCCTTCCTCCCCTAAGGGCTTGATCTTTTTATGCTTACATTAGTGAAACTCAGGAGTAATTCTGATGAGGTCAGTGGAGTTACATGAGTGCACGGCTGATGTAACTGGAGGCAGAAACAATCAAGCATAATTCGGTGGTGGTTGATGTTACAGAGAATTGCAGTTCTCATTGCTGGAACAGGACTGAAGAGGGAATAATTCTTCAGTTGAACTGAAGGGCTAGAAGAAACTTCCTTGCTAGGCAGTGTATCAAGCACATCATCAACTTACTGACCACTGTGGCAGGCAGTATCATGTTTCCTTGGCTTTTCTTGGAAAATCTATTGCAGCTTCCCCCAGCCATAAATTCTCATGTGTAGCTGCATTCCAGATCTAATAATAAATAGATACCCTCTGGATGGGGTGGCAGGAAGCTATTTTGGGGGTTTTACTATATTAAAGGCTTTCTGATGTGGTCATATAAACTGAGGACTTCTGAATCAAAATTGTTGTAAAGGAAGCTTTTTAATATATATTCTAGATAAGAAGAAATAAACCCTGAATAAACAAACTAGTTTCAGCTAGGCACATGCAGAGAAAGCATCGGCTTGAAAAGGGTAGGCAATAGTCATCTCTGCAACTCCATTTGTATCCTCTCAAGGTAGGTCTAGTTTGTCCCAAAAGCATCAGGGAGAGTTAAGAAGACAAATGGAGATGGTGAAAAATGGAAGAAAAAAGCAGTCCTTTCAGTGCTGAGCTACTTGATGAATTGTGATTCTGTTTATTGTGTAAAAAGTCAACTAGAAAGTTGGATTTTAACAACTGCACAATTGTTGCAATGAAAATTAGGAAACTGTCTCTCATGATTGCTGTGACTGTGATAGTCCTTTGTCATGATTTAATATTTATTAGGCTGGGAAATATGATACTGTGTGTATATGTTAGCTGTTTATTATTATGAAAAGATAGCTGTGCCAGACAATCTACTGAGAGAGCAGGTGTCATAGATCTACTGTGTGGTAGTCGTGAGTCACGTTGTTTAATGCATTGGGAGAACTTGGTATTCGGAGTGTAGCAATGTCGCCATTAGGGACTTGGATGTAATAAGCAATAAGGAGAGTGTTGTGTACTAGACGTGTCTCATCTTTCATAGCAGTGCTGTAAGCAGTAAAAGAGACAATAAACTGAAGGATGGGGAGAAGGAAAAAGTGATCAATACGGAACATGGTTAACACAGCATGCTTTTCTTACTGCAGTATACTGTCTTGCTACCGCCTCCCTCAATTGCCTGTTATTCAAGCAACTGACAGGCATTGGAGTAGCAGTAGATCTCATATGGTGCAACTACCCATTCCTGACCTGCAGCTGTTCAAAAATCTATTTGTTTGTCAGCCAGCCGTTTGCTGTTTGGTTTTTTTTTTAAATGCCAAGATGAATCGCAGCTCTTTCCCTGAAGGAGAAATAGCGTCATTCCTATCCAGATGCACTAAATACAAATTTCAGCCATTTGCCAGGCTGGCCGTTGAAGGCAGTGCTGCTTTCATTTTTTCATTTGCCCCAGTCACTGCCAGTCCATTGGCCTTTTCCATACCTGGTGAATACCTGGTTTGAACTAGAATGAGCTCATAACTTTATATGATAATGCCTGAAAACAGTATGATCCACATTCAGTAGCAGAGGGGAGAAAATATATCTGCCAGTTTTGCTGTTCAGTTATATTCAGTGACATATTTTTATTTATCCACTTTCTGAAGTTTATTGATTTTACGTATTTTTGTGTAGGAATGAGTTATGCATTCATATAATGCCTAGCACAGTGGCACTGTGAACACTGGGAACAACTGAACATGTCTTTATGTATGTATATATGCATATATATGTGAGAGATATTAATACTATAATAGTTAAAAAGTATTAGGCTTTTGGATTTGCTTTCATTGTGCATTGGATACTGTTCGTGCTGTTATGTATCTTGGGAATTCTTGGGGAAAAAACCTGTTATTAGAAGAAATAGTGTGTTTGATTTAGATGGTGAGGGCATGCAGCTGAGTTTTACTGATAAGCCTAGATCTCCAGCTTTGCTGATTTACTAGAGGTGCCATGTTTTCAGAGTTAAAATAGTGGCCCTGCTCTCTCGAGATGATGTAAAGACTCTGCTGCCTTTCATAAGACAGTCTTGACAACTGGAAATGTTCTTGATAGCAGCTAATAACTCTTACTGACAAAAGTATATGTCAATGTTTTCTCCAATGCATTTCTTACTCCCTGTCATTCTGCATGTATTGTGTATGCCAGTGACTTAAGAGAGTTCCCTGCAGAGAAATCACTGGAGAGAGACTTAGAGGCCCAGTGACATCAGAGGCAATTCCTTGGACACACTGAGAGGAGGGTGTGATTTCTGCAGAAGGCTTGACAGGCACTTAGTGTAGTGGGTAGGAAGGCAGTCTTGAACATGTGGTGAAGGGGAGTGTGTGGTGCTAAGAATCAGGTGATTCTGCCACTGATGCTGATACACCTCCTTTAAATAAGCCTGGTGGCCAGAGACAAAGCAGTTTCTGCTGTGATGCTCTCAAATACTGCACAGGAAAGGTTACACTTCAAAATCTTTCTCGCTTTACTTGTGGTAGGATCCCTTGTGTTTGCACTACCTGCTGATACTTAACAGTATGGTCATGTATGTGACTTGTTTTAGTCTGTAGAGGGGAACAAAACATTTTAAACAATTTATGACTCATTTAATCTTTCCAATGTGCCCAGTCTGTCTGTGTCACTGTAACACATTTAAAGACTCTTTTGTGTCAACCTGCAACAGACAGATCTAAGATGCAAAACATGATGTTCTTTTTCGAGCAGAAGCTGTAGTGGTTATGTAACTGTTAGGCTGCACTGGAAACCATTAGTGCTTTCCTTAACATTTTGCATGAACTGCCTTCCAATTCAGAACTCATGTATAATTACTTAATTCATAATGTATTTATAATTAGTTGCAGAGCAGATATCTTAAAAGGACATCGAGTTCACAAGTCAATTAATGGTGGACCGTGCCAGAGTTAAGTTTTCCAAGCAGTCTTATTTGAGCTGCTTTGTATGTATCACAATGCAGACTTTAATTGCATAGTCACAAACTACTTTTTCTCCAGAAATCCTGCTTTGTTCAGTGTATTGTATAAGCAGTTCTCTACAACATTATGATTTCTCTTTTTTATTCAATGCAGGTCTGTTGCACTCAGTTGAAGCATGTTCCCAAATACATAATTTATTATTTTCAGCTCTGGTCATCACACTATTTGTACTTGTCTTCAAATATTCCAAATCTGTTGGGTATTTGATTTTCACATACTTCCTTATACTTCACAGCATTAGTATTATTCCCGGGCTACAGAAAGAAAACTGAGGCACATGCTCCAAACTGTCCATAGTTCCATTTCCCCATCCAGTGGATAGTTTTAGGATAATGAGTGCTGGTACTATGGAATTTATCTTTTCCCTAAAGTGCTTTACAGAGTACAATTACATACTGTCTTTTTGCCCACTGAGTAGGCCTGGTGGTTTGAAAATTTAGGCCCAGCAGAATCCTATATTTGCCTGATATTTCCATCATGCATTGTTTTAAACATTCTCTTCTGCAATTGGAAGTGCAGTCTATGACCCTCCTGACTTCTACCACTGGTACTTCAACAGTAAAAAATCAGGCCGTACAATTTTAGGGCCCAACCAGCCTCATTTTCCGTAGATCATCTGTGTGCCAAGGTTACTGATGAAGGAGGTGTAAGGGGGATTGCTGAGCCATGGGCAACAAAGGAAAAAGTGTCTTGGTGTTCTAGAAGCACATTCATAACTGAATAGTCTCCCATAGAGAAGTCCAAGATATATTTGAATCCATCCATTTGAACAGCAAAATAAACTTTCTGCTGAATATCTGTGGAGCCTTACAGCCTATAAGAGTTGGCTCACTTTGTCCTAGTTGGTGACTCTACCTCCAGTAACTATTGTCCATATGAACTGGAGAAATACCTAGAACAGCATCTGGCTTGGAAAAAAAAAACCACCACAACACCCTCTTGAATTTGGTTCAGTTAAGAAATTCTGGAAGATAACAGCTATTCCAGATTTAACTATGGGACACAACAGAGATCTAGACTGTACATTATCACAACTCGACTGCATTTGTCCTGTAGACAAACTGGTTTCAAAGTGAAGAAACATGAAAATACTCTCCTCTACTCCTTTGCTTATGCTAAACTGGACTTACGCAGGGAGAGAGGTGAGCCAATTAAGAAACAAAGGATTTGTCCACATTCAGAGGGATTGAGAGTATACAAGAGCCTTCACCATGGTAGGTTATTGCTGGTAGATCTCAAGAGCAACCAGTCTCGTACTGGAAAGTATGTCATGCAAAACTGATACCCGTTGCTCCTGAGATGAGAATACAGCCAAAGTTAGTGAGAGAGATCATAGTTGGACAGGGAACAACTGTCTTCAGAACAGGAATTGGAAAGTTCAGGCCTTGCTGCTTTCATGTCAGGCATGGCAGGAACATTGCTCATTTTCTCGGTGCTGATTCTTAGTACAGCTGAGTGTCAGAGTAAAGCTTTGTTGGACAGGATGTAAGGACAACAGTTCTGGAAAAGGAAAACTTGCACTATACATGTTGCAAAAAGAACATGTTATCCCCGTTTGGCAGTAATTCAGGTTGCACCTAATGCTGCCTTATACAGGGATGAACTTGCCCCTTTTACTAATCTTTGTATCGCTCCTGTGGAATGAATAATAAGTAGCTAGTATTCATTTTTACAGATTGGCAATTTATTCAAGCAGGTATTCTTGAGTGTGTAATTTCATTGATGTTAGTGAAATTACATTGGTGTATATGGAAAGAGAAATGAGGGGATTGAGACTGCAACTTGTCTAAGGTCATTCAGTCAATCTGTACAAATGCTGAGTTTAGAACACAGCAGTGTCTGGTATCTAGTGCCCATATCCTGTGCCTGTAATCTCTACCTCATACCTCAGTGATTTAAAACCTGCCAGGTCTCATCTGTGCCCCTTAGATAATTATTGTCTGGAAACTCTGACTTAGTTGATGGTGTATGTTTCTAGATAAATAAAAGCTATGCATTCCTTATCTCACACACACATCTCTGTTCTCTTTTCTCAGTGTGAGCAAAACTATTGCTGAATAATGTTGTGCTTTTTTAGACAAGTAGTCTCAGGTAAATCAGTTATGGGTCACAGGGTGGCTCACTAAGAGATACTTTTAACTGGTTGTATTCATGAAGTACAAATTGTATAGTCAGTTGCAGGCTTTTGCATTGCCCTAGTTGCACAGTTTCTTCCTTGCTTAGTATCTTTGCGTGATAAGGCTAAGCCAACATAAAACAGGAAGACGGCCAGGATTCTGAGAGCACATGATGGTGTGCAGGTTTCTTCAGAAGGTTTGTAATAGGCCATGGTATATCCCTAGTCCTGCCCCTTGCATTCTCATGACTGAACCATTTTTAAAATCCTGAATCTGTCTCACCATTTTTTCCGATCTTATGCCAGCACTATTTGTAGTTTCCCCACCTGTTACTGTGTGTATTACGTTGTAACTGTCTGTGTATTGCTCTACAATTTCAGTGTGCTAACAGACTGACTGTAGTGTTGTATATAAATTACGATATACATTTCCCAGTTTTTCCTTTGATGTTACATTTCTAACCTGTGTGAAGCACCTATCAAAGCTTCTGATATTATTTAGGTCCTGATCTAATCTGTCTTTATGAGTTGCATCTACCCCGACAAGAACAATTAAACACAAAAGGCACCCTCAAGAGGCTCAAGGGATAAAGGAGTTTGGGTATCATGGTTTCTTGTGAAATATTTAGTAGAAATATGTCAGAATGTGAGGTCTGAGGGCTTTTCTCATTCACGAAAGCTGTGATCTTGTGCAGTGCTGCCTGGCAGCAGCCATCCCTGGAGGGTTTGCCCTCTGCTACCCTACATCTTTCAGCTCTCGCATTGCAGTTTGTGATTGTTGTTATGTATCACGGTACTGCCTAGTGATACTGTGGCAGAGACCAGATGTTCAATGTTTCCTACTGATACCTGCCTTGAAGCCTGTCTGAGGACCAGGACCATCTGCTGTGCAGGCTACAAGGCTGCAAGTGTGGCCCTAAAAACAGTAGGGACATCCCCTTCAGACTATGAGGGACCCTGAATGCCTGAGCAAGCCTGATGTGCTAGAATAATGCTAGGCATTTTTGGGCGTAGGCTACATACAGACCTGAGAGACAAACATGGAGGTGAAGGGCGTATGGTAGGTGGGCTTCTCAGGGCTTTTAGACAGAAAAAGCCTCTGCTCCAGAGGATTTATGTTCTAGGTGGACATTAAGGATCAAAGGAAACACTGCTGACACAATTTTAAAGATGGGAGAGTGCAGCACCGCAAGCTTGTTTCTCTCAGTGAGAGTAGACTAATAGACCAACTTTTAGCTTTTGGGGAAAATTTTATCTGAACTGACTTGCTCAAGGTCACATAGGGCATCTTAAGCTGGTATGGATCACCCCATGTCTCAGCCCCGTGATTTTCCTTCCTCACAAAGGGTTGGCAAAAGCCAGTGATCTCAGTGCAGTCAGCATTTTCCCCATACTCCTGAAGCCCAAGCTATGCTTTGGTAGTATTTGTCTGTCCTATAAATGTTTCTTGCTACACTTCATCCATGGCTGAATTTCAGGGACAGAGTAAGTCGTCTCTATATATAGCTGATGATACACTTTGGGATCTTCTGACAATGTCAGTTGTTACTATGAAGCCAGCAATGCACTTTTTCAGCTCTTTCTCCATTTTTATTTCCAAACCTGTCATTTGAAATGGTATACTTTAAAAAAAAAATTATAAATGTATACTTAGCTTCTGTATAATTAATATCACCATGCATGAGTAGCATGGGGATTTTTCAGAGTCAAAGTTTGTGCCTCTTGGTGCTGGATGTGGGAGGGCTAATACGCTCAATGCCCATGGTGCTTTTCCTTAGCTCAGACAAAATCAGAATTTTGGTTCCCAGATGTATGCTTCTCTTCTCTGCTCTCTTTCTGCCTCCCTTCTGTATGTGTTCATTTTGGGAATATGAAGCAAGTGTAGTGTCTGTTCATTATTATCTTTACATATTGAATTTCATTCCTTGGCTTTTTCCTAAACTTACAAAATAGTGTGCTTCTTACATTGGAGAAGGTTGGTTGTGTTTATTGTATTGGAAAAAAAAAAAAGGTTATTTCTCCCAAACTTTAATAAAAAATAAATACATTTTATAACACACTCTACCTTTCTGCTTAGCTTTGTTTGGGAAATTTCTGCATAATTTTTAACAGAATCCAAGATTTCGGCCCAATCTATGTTATCAATGTCTTCTTTAAATAATTCAAAATTTTGTTGGTTAAGCTTTAAAATAGTGGATATTTGCTACAAGCAAAAGTACATTTTAAGCAACATTTATGACATGCTTTGAAAATAAAAGGTCTTTTTATCCCCCTTTTAAGATTATGTTAACAGTTTACACAAGGGAACAATCACTTTGAATTTATTTTCTTTGATCTTTCATTGACTTCTTTCTTGTGAAACCATCCTACTGTTTCTTTTTCACAAAGAAACAGGCTATGCCTATGGAAAGATGATTGCTTAAAGGCTGACTGACTTATTGAGCTCTCATAAGGTTCTTTATCTTCCTGTGGCCTTTCTGAGATAGTGTTGGGAGATGTGAACTATTGTGTTCCTACACAGAACTGTTACAGCTGAAAACTAATGGTAATCATTTTCACATCAGTTGATTGCTTCACAGGAGATTATTTAAGTAGAGAAGTCTGGCTAATTTCTTATTCTAAATCTCACTAAGTTCAAATAGAAGAATAGTCTGGGGAAACATTGTTGCAGTGTTCCACATTTTTGAAGTTTATTAAAAAGTTGGGGTTTTATTCTCATTCAAAGATTTTGTGAAAGGGAAGAATAAGAAGCAGGTTGAAGGGATTGAAAGTCTGATGAACGGTGAAAATACGGAGGAGTGAGTTCTTGAGGGAACGATATGACGGCTTTTGGGGAGCGAAGGGATGTTAAATATAAACTGCGTGAAGCAATTTCCAATTCATTAAAAAAATGATAAAGGTTGACACAGGAGGTGAAAACTGTGCTTCCTTTAGTTAGAAAAGCTCTTTGATTCTCAAGGAGCTTAATGCAAAGTGTGCCAGGAGGCTTTTGCTTGGGTGGTATTAGATTCAAAGATCCTTCATAAGTTGGAACTGTGATAAGAAATTCTGAGTGAGTTCACCCACAGATCTGCTGCTCCTGTTAGGAAAGTTCTGGCCTTCTTTGGTGCTCCTCATGCATGGGAAATGGTATCTTGTTTCCGCAGTGTTCTCCTGAGGTAAAGGCATTCTCCTGGGTAGGCCCTTACTAGCATTTATGTTAGAATGAACTACAACTGCACACATTTTGCCAAATAGAAGATAAAAATAGTTGACAAATCAGCTCTGCCATCTCCATTTCTGATCTCCCTGTGCCACCTTATTTCTTCTAATCTGTTTGGCAATCATGAGTATCAATCTGTTTGGCAATCATGAGTATCAGTCATGAATGAGTTTTTGTCTTACCACATTGTAAGCCATCTGTGTCATTTCTACCTCAAATATACCTGCTGGCTCTCAGGTATCTTGCCATGTCAGCTTAAAATTCTGTTTCTATATGGTTCACTCTGTTTCTTCCTCTTTCTCTGCTTGGGACTGTTGTCCTTTCTTTCCTGCTCAGCTTGCTTATTTCTGTTTTGATTTTATTTTCTTTCTCCTTAGGCACACATAGTTTGTAGCTGTGCAGCTCTGCCAGCTGTAGTGGGGATAGTTCTAACCTACCTCTGATGTGGGAATAAGCTGATTAAAGCACACAGCTTTATTCACACTACTCTGCTGGGCACAGCTTTCCTTTTCTCTAGGTGAGCTGGAAGAGGCAGCTCACTTTCCACTTCAAGTTTGGCGTCAGAGTTCCATTTTGGCTCTCTTTCCACTACAGACCTCCATTCATATGCTTCTCATTACCATCTGCACAGTTCGTTTATAAAATTAAATTAAAGTAGTAAACAAAATACCAGATACTCCTCCTAAAGCTCCATCTATAAATATCTCCCCTGCCTACTCATGCTGTCTGATTAAGGGGCAGTAAGCACTTATTTAGACAACCTAAAACAGGTCAGATTCCATCAAGATAGGCAGTTATTTTAAAATAGGGATGTTCCATTTAGCTTCCTGCTTCATTGGTAAAAAGCCCAGCTCTCTCAAAGTGCACACTGACGAAGTTGAAGCCCCCTATTTTGACATTTTCAGAATTAAAAAATCAGATTTTTCATTCTGAAATATTTTCTTCATCCAAAATGAACTAACATAACATACCCAAAGTGGATTCTGAAATACTTGCCCTTTATAGAAAAATGTGGGTTTATTCCTATTTGGAATTAACTTGAATGTTTTTGATCTCTCAGACTAGCTGAGAGATACTATGGTTCTAGCTGTTGGTTCCTTGGAACAATGACGGCATTTTTGTTTTATTTGTTTTGTTATGAAAGTACTAAGTTTACCTATGTACCAAGTAAACGTGAAAAAATAAAAAGTACCTTTGCAGCAGTGGCTAGCTATGTTTTGAGCAAATCCAGTTATGAAAAAACTTACAACCTTCTTTCAGAATTCTAGAAAATCTGGGTAGATTTCCCTTTGATTTTCAGAAATCTAGGCATGACTGCATGACTCCGGTCCTAATCCACAGTGTGATCGGATACTCTTTGTCATCCTAATGCCTCAGTTTTTATTTCATGACACAGGCACTTTGGCCCGTGTAACAGGATGAGGGCTAACAAATAAAATGTGGCTTTTAACTAATACCTCCCTGTATGAAGCCATCAGTACCCTTAAGGCTCACCTATACTGCACAGTGGGGAGTGGTGCAGTTGCATCTGACTTGATCCACGTAGATCCCCAGACAAGTCAGTGCTGAGAAAAGGCACGAAGCTGGTCGCAATGGCTCACCTCAAATCAGGTGGTGCACAAAAGTTCACAGGTCTTGTCAGTGCAGGAGAGCTCTTTGCGCCGGAGACAGCTCTGGTTCAGAGCGTTACAGCTTTACATGTATACTTCTGGGACTTCTCTAACTTCTTCCTGCTTTTCCTCTAGAAACTTCTACTGTGCTGTGTATAGTGAATAAGAAGAAATGGTTTTACTGACTTCAGAGGCTAAATAGTCATTCAGGTGATTGAAATTGGACATGTATCACAAACCACAGATGACTACCCAGCTATAAAAATAAACCGCACAAATCACACCAGCATACACATAATGTGTACATACATGAAATATTTTGTTTTGTAATTGCTATTTGATGTTGTTTGAGAGTTTCCTAAGAGAATGCTCATCTGCACTTGAACAAAAAAAGTGTAGGCATAGTGTTCATCAACATTTGCTTCATTATATAGATGGAAGTGTAGCAACCTTGAGAATATTTGCATTGAGCAGGTGAAAAGCACGTGGTTCTGACTTTGCTGCTTAGATTTGGAATCTGATTTTTAGACTGTTTGTCTTACAGCATATACATCAGTCTTTGGAAGTTCAGCTTGCTTTGTCTGCATGAAACGTTGCAATCCTCTTCTGAATTCCAATTTGGAACCTTAGTGCTGTGTTTATGAAGTTTTTTTGAGCTGATGGGTAGGTGTTAGCTGTGCACGTATGCATGTTCATCTAAATTGCATAGATGTATGGTGTAGAAGGCGACTTGGCAGAAAGCAGAGCTTCAGTTAGCAATACAAAGTGGAGGACATACGCTGTCTAGCTGTTACTTGTTCTGGTTATTCGTTCACATTGGCTTAGAGACCTATGGCTGCCTTTAGTGAGCATAGGTCTCCCTTATATCCGAGTTTGGCTTTTATGGCTTCCAAAAGCGCAGCTTTGTTGAGCATTTTCTAAGTAAGGTTCGAATTGTACCCAGTGTGGACACTGCTAGAGAGGATGACCTTGGCTGGTGAGAAGTGCGGGCATTAATGACAGGCTACATGAAGAACATAGTAAACTTGCCAATTCCCAGAAGAAATATTGTCGCCAGAGCAACTGTCATGATGTGACACGGGAGATATGGGACGTGCTTGCCAGGATGCTCGATCTCAGTGCTCTCTTTCCAGATTTTACCCTGTGGAAAGCACGGGTAAATGGTTCCTGTCACAATGATTCCACAGACCTTTGCATGTGCTTCTCGGTGCCTGCTTTTGGGACGTACTGAGGGTGTTTCCTGGACGAAAAAGATACATGTGGCTTTTCTAAGTTGTGTTTCTGTACTTTCTGGTTTAACTGCAGACCTGATCTCCAATGGAAGTTGTTTAATCTCTTGGGTCTGCGCTGGCTTTTGTGATCCTTAATCTGGAAAGCGTGAAGCGACTCGAGGCTCCGCACAGGCTTCGGACTAACGCTAGGCAATGTCAAACCACACTAGCAAATCGCAGATGGGTCTTGAGAAGTGGGGGGAAAAAAAAAAAAAAAAAAAGGCGCGGTGTTTTATCAAGTTGGCAGTCAGGACAGGCACCCGGGGGAGCAGCGGTGGTTTTTTGGCCGGAGCTGCCGCGGGCGGTGAGCTCCCCCCGCCCGGCCTTGCCCCGTTGCAGGCAGAACCGCTGCAGCCGTGCGGGAGCGGCCCCGCCCGCCCGAGGGCGCG